>NC_054385.1:107885252-108185252 GCF_017654675.1 Xenopus laevis | reverse complement strand
AAAGACTAGCATTTGGTTGCACTTGCTGCAGTCAAAGTTACTAAATCAAAGACAGTTAACACTTCACTGAACAAGCACAAAACTCTGATCAGTTTCATGGGGTCATAAAATGTGATAAACCTGGACTAACCATTCTGGCAAAACAGGCAGTCAGATATCCACTTCCAGAGCCAACATCCAGGGCTTTGGCTCCTTCAATCAGCTTGTCTTCCAGCAACTCCAGTGCATGTGCATGCTGCAATAAGGTAGAAGGAAACACGAGTGCTCAGGCTAGCTGGGGTTGTGCACCTTTAAATTAACTTTTAGTATGATGTAGAGAGTGATATTGAGACAATTTGCAATTGGTTTTCATTTTTTATTAATTTTTGGTTTAATTATTTAGCTTTTTATTCAGCAGCTCTCCAGTTTGCAATTTCAGCAGTCTGGTTGCTAGGGTTTAAATTACCCTAGCAACCAAACATTGATTTGAATTAGAGAAATATGAATAGGAGAGGGTCTTAATTAAAGACGAGTAATAAAGTAGCAATACATTTGTAGCCTTACACTGCATTTGTTTTTAGATGGGTCAGTTACCCCCATTTGAAAGCTGGAAAGAGTCTGAAGAAAAAAAAAAAAAAAAAAAAAAAATAGGGATGCACCGAATCCAGGATTCGGTTCGGGATTCGGCCTTTTTCAGCAGGATTCGGATTCGGCCGAATCCTTCTGCCAGGCCGAACCGAACCCTAATTTGCATATGCAAATTAGGGGCGGGGAGAGAAATCACGTGACTTTTTGTCAGAAAACAAGGAAGTAAAAAATGTTTCCCCCTTCTCACCCCTAATTTGCATATGCAAATTAGGGTTCGGATTCGGTTCGGTATTCGGCCGAATCTTTCGCAAAGGATTCGGGGGTTCGGCCGAATCCAAAATAGTGGATTCGGTGCATCCCTAAAAAAAACCAAAAAACTAAGAAATAAATGATGAAGACCAACTGAAAAGTTGCTAAGAATAGGCCATTGTACTACTAGAAGTTAACTTAAAGGTGAAAAACCACTTTAAGAGCAACTGCACATGTTTATTGTTTGAACAGTTTCTTTGAAAACATTATTTAGAAACAAAATGTCAGTCTCAAACTGCTTTTTAGAAGGGGCTTAAAATGACAGCTAGTAGGGACTAACTACTGAAGATATGGGAGGATGGAGCTGCTCCCCACAATCCTATCACCTGTAATATGAAACAATATGAGAATATTGCCGATATTTGGTTTTCTACACCAAAATGACATGCCACTGAGCAAAAAATATATTTTTTCTGTCACACCATATGAAATCAAAACATACTCAGCTCACCATGTGTGGGGCACTGATTGTTGCCTTGTAGCCTGGGGTAAGAAAAGGAAAAAAGAATAGTTAACCAAATATATAAAAATATCTATCTATATATATCTATATCTATATCTATATCTATATCTATATCTATATCTATATCTATATCTATATATATATATATATATATATCAAGCCATTATTGTAATAACATTTATAATCTCACAAATGGATAGATACACACATAAAACAACAATTAAACCGTCAGATGAATATTATATTGTTCCGATAAGATGTTGATCAATGTGCCACTTTTTCTAAATCTCTTTACATATTAAAATATACATGATATATTTATCACTATATTGACCCATCTGATGCCCCATATTTAGAGGCTCATGCTTTAAATGACAAAAGAAGCCCCCCACTATTAGTTAGTTCGAATAACTTAAAAATAATAATTTTTTTTACTAGAAAATCTGAATTTTTAGTGGGGGGGGAAAAAAATTTAATTTTTTTAAAATTTATTAAACCCCGAAATCTGCGTTGGGTTACGTGCAATAATGTGAAGATTGTGGTTTTTGGCAAAAAGCCAAAACACAAAAAAAATCTGTGTTTTTGGGTGTGAAATCCCAAGAATTCCTACGATTTTTTTTGGGATATTTTTCCGTTTACAGGAAATTATTGGAAGTGTGATTTTAAAAATAACCCCCTTAGTGTTCGGGATACCTGGGAAAAGGTTAAGCAAAATGGCAGCACTGGTCTGGCAAAAGAAAACTTTGTTGAGTTATTGCACTGGTGGCACCCCCAGTGAAATTGCCTTTTCAAGGGTATGTTCACCCAAAAAGTTTTTTTTTTTTTCATAGTGATAGAAAATAATAATAATATATTATAAATATATTATAAATTATAATTCTAAGCAAAATATAATGGCAGTTTTATCCCTTTCGGTTTGACGATTATGACTTAAAACAATACAATGGGTCGGCTTTCCTCCTCCTGGCTTGCAACAGTCAGGAACTCAGAGAATATAAACAGTTACGGCTTTCAGTAGTAATTAGATTTGTAGTAGTTTTGAGGGTATATGCAAATGTATACAGGTATGGGTTCCATTATCCAGAAACCCATTATCCAGAAAGCTCCTCCTATTGGTAGCAAAACCAGCCTATTGTGTTCATTTAATGTTTAAATGATTATGTAATAGACTTAAAGGAGAAACAAACCATTAATAAAATTTTTTTTAAAAAAAACCCCTCCCCCCGACCCTACATTGAATTCGACCTATGTAGGGTCGGGGGGAGGGTTTTTTTTTTAAAAAAAACCCCTCCCCCCGACCCTACATAGGTCGAATTCAAAGTTTATGGATTCAGTTCATGCCTATAAGAGAGTGTCCATAAAAGATCATTTTTGTGTAAAGCATTCAATAGTTTAGATGCAAAAATGCCTTTAGCTTTTATCCAATGTTTGCCTGTCACAAGATTTCTAAATTCAGCGTCATCTTACCTATGCTCTGGGGTGAGTCCATGTATGGAAAATACTGTATATAATGAGCTCTGTCTGTCGTCAGCAATATATCATATACATTCTGCGATTTGATCACACCATTCTCTATGAAGGACAAAAGTAGAGAGTCATTGCCATTAACAATAAGACATTTCATTTACCTGTGTGCCCATGTATATAGGGAGAAATATACAAAGGTAAGTGGAACTACTACTACTACTACTACTTGTTTCAGAAATGTTCACTAGCCCTGATTATACCTACGTGATCACAATGAAAACACAATAGGCCATACAAACGGACATAAAGGTGGCCATACAAGGGCAGATTTTTTACTTCCAAACAACTAATTCTACAACGTTCCGATAATATCGGATGGTCGATGGTGTTTGAACGATCGTGGGACGAACAATCGTCTCTACATTATCGCTCGCAATATTGATCGGATGAGTTTAAAAATTTTAGTCGTTCAGGGAGAATATCCCTCTTTGCACATGTCAGGATTGTAGCACAAGCCAACGAACATATACGGAACATCGAACATATACAGAAGGACCCTAACGGTCATTGCTGAAAGCTTTATTCGTAACTATATAAAGAAATAAAGTGGTGCCGACTGCAGGAATCTCACCCTATCACCTCATATGTGAAAGAAGTTTACTCTGCCATAACAAGAAATAAATCTATATGTCTGCATGGAGCAGGGAAGAAGAAACGGACTATATACTACCGACAGTGACACAATGCTGCACCACTCCTCGTTTGTTGAACAACGCTCGTCCGTACACGAAGCAAACGATACGGTTATATCTGTTCATATAATCGTTCTCCATGGATGGCATATCATATGGTAAAATAATCGTCAGACGACCGTTTAACAATACGATCGTTCATCGCAGAACGATAAAAGTATGGCCGTGTATGGCCACCTTAAGGGGTCTGAAATATGCTGTGAGTCTGCAATAAGAATAGTAAGCATTTATTCTGTTTCTGGTGCTCTTCACTTCTTTCAAATTGTGTTGCAAGGTGAGTGGCAAAGTGCAAAGTTGCGTCCATGGTGCCGAACGTGAATTTTCACTAGCGTTACTTTGGCAAACAAACTGAAGATGCACTAATTTGCCTACGGCGGGAAATTATAAAGTTGAATGGACGTATATGTTGCAGCAAATACATTACACAAGTCCAGGGAAGCTTAATAAAGAAGTGGTTATAATGCCCTACACATGAGCCCGCTGTATAATGTTCCATATGTTAGAAAATGTATAGGGGAACCTGGTTACCTAAAAAAATAAAAATTTACAGACCTTTGCAGGCTCTCTCTCTGAAAAAAGGAAAGGACGCCAGCGTTTTTTGGGACTTAGAAAATCTTTGCACTTAAAACTGAGGAAGTCCTATGCACTCCATTGCACTTCACCTGGTCTGAGCTGGCGAAGGCAAGTCTGGCAAATGAGGTAACGTCCATTAAAATCCGATCTTCGTGAATTTGCGATGTTACGTCCATTCGCCAGAGCGAAAATTCGCCTGACGACAGAGTGTGAGGCAACACTAACGTCTATTTCCTTCACTAGCAAAATGACGCCTGCTAGGAAATTGGCGAAGTCCCTGTGGGCGGTAACACTAGTGAATTGACACTAGCGTTAGCCACTTCACCCTTTAGGGAATCTGTCCCAAAGGGTCTACATACAGGTATGGGACCCGTTATCCAGAATGCTTGGGACCTGGGGTTTTCCAGACATGGAGATACTACTTAGTACCTTAAGTCTACTAGAAAATGATATAAACATTAGATAAACCCAAGAGGCTGGTTTTGCTTCAAATAAGGATTAATTATATCTTAGTTTGGATCAAGTACAAAGTACAGTTTTATTGTTACAGAGAAAAAGCAAAGTATTTTTTTATTTTTTTTTAAAAAATGGATTATTTGCATAAAATGGAGTCCATGGGAGATGGCCTTCCTGTAATTTGGAGCTTTCTAGATAACAGATGCCATACCTGTATATGTTTCAGTGGAAGGAAAGGGATAGCAAGCAACTTGTCTCTGTTCCCATTTTTTGTAATGGTAAGCAATCTACCCAATCCAGAATATTGCCAATGCTGCTACTTGTATTATTGGGTGCAATGGCTAGTGGTTAGGAACCAAAAGCAATTCCCTGTATTTGGGTCTATTCTGTGCTACAGCCCAAGCTGGCATAAAGCAAACTTCGAGGGAAACCACATACAATTCTTATCTCATGGTAGGATTAAAATAAATCAAGTTAGATCTTTATGTCGGATTAAAATAAAACTACAGGTATGGGACCTGTTATCCAGAATGCTCGAGACCTGGAGTTTTCCAGCTAACTGATCTGTAATTTGGATCTTCACACCTTAAGTCTACTAGAAAATCATGTAAACATTAAATAAACCCAATAGGCTGGTTTTGCTTCCAATAAGGATTATTTATATATTTGTTTGGATCAAGTACATGGTACAGTTTTATTATTACAGAGAAAAAGGAAAATTTGGATAAAATGGAGTCTAGGGGGAGATAGGCATTCTGAGCTTCCAGATAACAGATCCCATATCTGTAACCAATTTTTTTACAGTTAGGGAAATCTTAGCAATAGACTGCTGCAATAGCCAACTATACATTTTCTGTCAATTTCCAGAGCCCCTCAGTAATGGCACATTATGAATGGACTCACTGCGTAGATTGTTGATAAGGTCAGTGTGAGTCTTCCCAGTGGAGGTCCATGCCATGGCTCGGTTGATCAGTAATCCAAATGGTAGAGTAAACGAGGCCAGTCGCATAAGAACGATCATCTCATAGAAGAGAGATGATCCAAAGGCTGTCCTGTCAGAACAGAAGAGGGGGAAAAGAAAGATCAGGATCACATGATGAAGACTCATCTGCAGCCATTGAGATGACAATATCCCCATCCCTGTAAGATGCTCTTCAGAGTACTCTATTGCACATCTCTCCTGCAGATTCTGCCCTTCTACGGACACATCAAGGGATCAGCCATGGGCTAATGTGAATACACAGCAGGCGGTACGGTTGCATTAAAGGAAAACTATAACCCCAAAATAAACACTTAAGCAACAGATAGTTTATATCATATTAAATGGCATATTACGAAACTGGTATATATTTAAGTAAATATTTCCCTTTTACAACTTTCCCCCCATTTTATGATATCCTCTTTGCAGAGATCACCTGACCAGAAATACTGCAACTCATCAAGGGTCGAATTCCAAGGTGATTTTTTTTTTTTTTTTTTAAACTTCCATCAACTCAAAATTCAAATAAAAAAAGACCAATCAAAAAAAAAAAAAATGTTTTAACTTCGGGTGATTCGAATCAAAGTTTTACCACATTCGATCGAATTAGAATCGAGGGATTTGCCCCAAAAGAACTTCGATTTTTCAAAGTCCACCAAATGACCAAATGTTCCCCATAGGTTAAAACACTAAGTACACTAAAAATAGTTCAAAAGTAGAATTTTAAAATTTGATTTTTCAATTCGACCCTTGATAAATCTGCCCCTAACTGTAGCAGGAAGAAGTGTGGAAGCAAAACACAGAACTTTGTCTGTTAATTGGCTCATGTGAATTAACATGTATGGTTTGTTTGATATGTTTGTGAGTACAGTGAATCCTACGATCCCAGGGAGCGGCACTTTTTTCTTAAAATGGCAATTTTCTATTAAGGATTACCCAATGGCACATACTACTAGAAAAGTATGTTATGAAAATGGTTTAGGGTTTTACATATGAGCTGTTTTATGCAATATATTTTTAAAGAGACCTACATTGTTTGGAGGTAAAGTTTTCCTTTAAAGGAGAACTAAACCCCGAAAATGAATGTGGCTAAAATGCCATATTTTATATACTGAACTTATTGCACCAGCCTAAAGTTTCAGCTTGTCAATAGCAGCAATGATCCAGGACTTCAAACTTGTCACAGGGGGTCACCATCTTGGAAAGTGTCTGTGACACTCACATGATCAGTGGGCTCTGAGCAGCTGTTGAGAAGCTAAGCTTAGGGGTCGTCACTAATTATCCAGCAGAAAATGAGGTTGGTCTGTAATATAAGCTGATGCTACAGGGCTGATTATTAAATTCTGATGCTAATTGCACTGGTTTCTGTGCTGCCATGTAGTAATTATCTGTATTAATTACTAATCAGCCTTATATTGTGACATTTCTATTCCATGTGCACTGTATATTGTGAGTGGGTCCCTAATCTCAGTAAGTGACAGCAGCACAGAGCATGTGCAGTGAATCTGTAGAAAAGAAGATGGGGAGCTACTGGGCATCTTTGGAGACACAGGTCTTTACTGCTAAAGGGCTATGGTTGCCTTGGGTGGATACAGAAACCCAAAACATGATGTACAACATTTCTAGCCGAATTCTTTAATTAGGGGTTAGTTCTCTGACACAAACACTCTAGACCAATCAAACTACAGTACTTGCAGCTTAGTTAGTATGGAATAATTCACTATAGCAATTACAGTGGCAGCAGCAGAGAGAGAGAGAGAAAAAAGGGTCCCCTGATTTTACAGAATCTGGGTTCTTGTGAGCTTTGAAGCCACTGTAATGTTTGATGGCTCAGAAATATCACTGTGCAAAGGCAGGCTGGAATTTGGGCTCTCACAATACCAGCTGGTTACAGCATCACTTTAAATGCCATTTTAGCATGACTGGTCCTCCCGACTCCATCTTGCCAGTCCCTTTTCAATGACAGATCTATGAGCCAGTAACTCGGCTCATTGCTTTGGTACCCAAATAGGGCAAATGATTTGAAAGTTTTAAAGGAACTTAGAGTTACAACTTAAAGATACCATGTCCATGGCACTCTATGTGAACAATAGATGGGGGTCTGTAATTAATTACATATATAGAATATTTTTATGAGGGGTTCCTTGGCACATTCTGCCAAAATAGGGGTTCAACCCCAATGTAAGAGCTGAAAGACATAACTGAACTCATTTAAGAACATTGGGCATTGGGTTAGTGAACCATGAAACCCAATCATTTTTTCCACTTTCATCTTTCATTGTTTTAATGGGGTGGTTGACCTTTAAGTTCACTTTTAGTATTTTATAGAATAGTCAGTTCAGACACCACAACGGTCATGAATTGTAACCAATTCTAAGCAACGTTTATTTTGGTTTTCATAATTTCTTTCATAGTTTTTTTTTTTTTTTTTTTAATTATTTGCCTTCTAACTTTTTACAACTTTCAAATGGGGTCACTGACCCCCATCTAAAAACAAATGCTCTGTAAGACTACAAATTTATTATCGATAGATAGATATATATATATATATATATATATATATATATATATATATATATATATATTTTTTTTTTATTACTCATCTTTCTATTCAGGCCCTCTACTATTCTTATTCCAGCCTCTTATTCAAATCAATGCATGGTTGCTAGGGTCATTTGGACCCTAGCAACCAGATGGCTGGGACTGCAAACTGGAGAGCTGCTGAATCAAAAGCTAAATAACTCAAAAACCACAATAATAAAAAAAAAAAATTAAAACCCAATTGCACATTGTCTCAGAATATCACTCTCTACATTATAATAAGGGATGCACTGAATCCATTATTTTGGATTCGGCCAAACCCCTGAATCCTTTGAGAAAGATTTGGCCGAATACCGAACCCTGAATCGCCCAGTGTGACCTCACCCTAAGGCTCGCCGTGCTGGGGTGGCTTTGGGGAGTTTTTAGCTGCTTATAGTAGCTAAAAACGTCAAACATTGGATTTGTATTGATTTTGAGAGATTCTGGCCCAGCTACACAGAGATATAAAGAGAATTATTTTGTTTATCCACATCTGTGCAATGTGACTTGGCTGCTGGAGCAAGTGGTTAGGGATGCTGCACTAGAGTCCTACGCGGGTCCATTTTTAGGGTCCCACAACCTGCAAGCCGCAACCTGGACCTGCATTCTTACCCGCTACCCGACCTGCAAGTACCTTATCCACAACCCTGACCCGCGACCTTTAAGAGTCAGGAAGTGCGGTCATTGTAAACTGGAAGTGGCATCATCGAAAGTAGGCGTGATCAGAAAAAAAGGAGTAAAAATTGATAATGAGAAGACCCGCAAAACCGCACCTATACCCGCACTCAGAACTTCTACCCGCAACCTGCAGGGTACCACAGGTTTTTGCGGGTAACCGACCCGCTGCAGGACTCTAAGCTGCACATCTTTCGTATGATCTTCATTGGTTGCAGTGTGTTGAAGAGGATGAACAGTCATCACAGTAAGTTTAGGTATTTTCTCAAGAAAACCCCATAGCTCCAAGATTCCCTCTGGGCCCTGTGGGTAGCGTAACTAGATATTAATGGGCCCCACAGCAAATTATTTTTCAGGCCTAAAAATGCCTAAAGGTTGACCTGTTTTACGAAGTTTTATCGAAATTGTTATCCGATTTAGGGCCTTTATACCTCCTGGGCATTCGTGCAGCCGCAGGGTCTGCTTCCTCTATAGTTGCACCCCTGGGCCCTGTGTCAATAACCTCAGTGCACTGGTGTCTGAAGAATCAGACGAATGCATCGCTCTTCAGACACCTGCGCTCATTTCTTTCCAATAATTGGATTTCAAATTTATATTGGTACAGATTACAGTAAAAACAACAAACTGTGCCGCTGGGTATAAAATAAGGTGACCCCCCACACCGGTCTGTACAGTTGCTCCCTGGCCGTCACCAATGACGAGCGATGCCAATGTTGTGATTAGTAACTTCACATGATTTATACAATATGTCCCTGGGGTTTAAACCAATTTGAACATCTTATTCCTATTGGAAACTGCATTTGTCTGTTTGCATTCTCTGAACTGCTGGTTCTGACTGTTGAAACATTGTAGCAGAAGCCAGCTGTTTTCAAGGAGGGGGGGATGGACTTCTGTTAATTTGTATCAGGAACTGAAAACTGCTTTTCACACCAATTCTACTCGCAAATAACTTTAAGGCCAGTGAAAGTGCGTGCCTATTGGGGATTTGCTCAGAGTTTCTACTATTGTGGCAGAAAACAGTTTTTGAGTTGATAATCCTTTAACTCGCCGCTAGTGAATGTCATTCTAAGCTGCAAGGTGAAGCAACACGTTTCCCGCGTCTCAGAAGCCGATTCAGGCCTGCGCCACATACGCGCTCTGCTTTACTACTCACCTCAACAACCGCATTGGATTTCGCGACAGCTGGGCTACACCACGGCCTTAGTCAGTTGCCATGGCAAAAGGGCGGCGACGAAACCTCTTTATAGTTATTGGCGGACGAGAAGCCGAATCAGCTCCCTGTGACTCATCGTGTTGGGCGGGCTCGGCGTTGATTCGGCGACACTTGGACACACCCACTAAAGGGCGGAAGTCATTGCAGCTGTTGTGTAGAGAGCCTCTAGGTAAGAAGGGCATCTGCTGTTGCTTGTTATTATATATAATAAGAATGGTTCGGGGTGTTGGGCTGTGCCGCTGTGATTAATCTGGGTTGTTTGTGTTTTCCTTTATGGCAAGTGCGCCGAATAGGTTTAACGTGGTCTATTTACTGTGCAGGGGCTTAGGCTCTATCTGATTAAGAATCCCTTCATAGTATGGGCTTTTGATATTCCATAAGGAATTCATACTGCAGGAGGCACTTGTGGAAAACAATGTAATGTAGTTGCACTGCGAGCATGTCCAGCTTCAGCTGTTGTTACACTGTAACTCTCTGCTTCACTCACACAGCAGAGAACGTCTGGCAAAACTGTAAAGGGGGACACATCACAATGCATGGACCCCCCCACCCCAAATAATGGTCCAGCCTTACTGCTAACTCTCCTCTCAACTTACTGCACCCAAGTCCTTTATATTCCTCACCCAAGCGCTCAATTCAAGTGCAATCGCCATGTTTTTTCCCCCATAATGCAGCTTCCCCCCCCTGAATTCTAGCATTATTGTGTTTGCGAGGGGACATTGCGCCTGACAGATTTGCCAAAATGAACCAACTGTGAGCGCACTTTGTTGCAAATCAGATGCAATTTTGCTTAAAGTGGTGGTTCACCTTTAAGAAAGCCTTTAGTATGTTATAGAATGGCCAATTCTAAGCTACTTTTCAATTGTTTTTTATTTATTTTATGGTTTTATAATTATTTGCCTTTTTCTTCTGACTCTTTGCAGCCTTCAAATGGGTGTCATTTACTCCCTTCTAAAAAAAAAAAAAAAACCAAATGTTCTGTAAGGCTACAAATGTATTGTTATTATTACTTTTTATTATTTCTCTTTCTATTCAGGCCTCTCCTATTCACATTCCGGTCTCTTATTCAAATCAACGTTCCCCAACAACCAGGTTGCTGAAACAGCAAACTGGAGAGCTGCTGAATAAAAAGCCAAATAACTCAAAAACAACAATTATAAAAAAATGAAAACCAATTGCAAATTGTCTTAGAATATCACTCTCAACATCATACTAAAAGTTCTCTCAGAGGTGAGCAAAACCTTTAAAGGGGAAGGAAACCTAGTGGGCGCAAACCCCCCACCCCCCCTCCCGTTTGTTGCCCACCCTCCCTCCTCCCCCCTGGCCTACCCATCCCGCTGGGCAAATGCCCCTAACTTGTTACTTACCCTTCTGCGCAGGTCCAGTCCAGGGAGTTCACCGACGACATCTTCTTCCATGCGATCTTCTTCCTGCTTTGAACGGCGTTTTGGCGCATGCGCAGTAGATCGTACCGGCGAAATGATCCTACTGCGCAACAAACGGGAGGGGGGGCAACAAACGGGAGGGGGGTGGGGGGTTTGCGCCGACTAGGTTTCCTTCCCCTTTAAGGGAAAAACAAACCCTTAATAAAAAAAACCCTACCCCCTCCTACCCTACATAGACGCCCCCGCCAAATGCCTCTAACTCTTTACTTACCCCTCCGTGCAGATTCTGTCCTGCAGAGTTCATGGGCGCCATCTTCTTCTCTTCGGTAATCTTTGGAATGAGACTGGCGATGTGGTGCATGCGCAGATGGAGCAAGTTTCTGTTTTGCGACTAATGTGCATGGGCCAAAACTCTCGGTCTCATTCTGTAGATTACCGAAGCGGCTGAAGATGGCTCCCATAAACTCCGCTGGACAGAATCTGTACGGAGAGGTAAGTAAAGAGTTAGGGGCATTTGCCCGGGGAGGGGGCAGCTAGGCTGGGGGGGGGGGATAGGGGTTTTTTTATTAAGTTTTGTTTCTGCTTTAAGCCCCCTTGCTATCATGTCTGGTATTCGCCGTGTGAGGATGTTTGCACCCGATTCTCTAGACCAGGGGTCCCCAACCTTTATACATGTGAGCCACATTTAAATGTAAAAAATAGTTGGAGAGCAACACAAGCATGAAAAAGTCCATGGGGATGTCAAATAAGGGCTATTATGGACTGGCAGCCTACAGGAGGCTCTGTTTGGCAGTACATCTGTTTTTTTTGCAACCAAAGCCTCCAAGCCTGGAATTCAAAAATAAGCAACTGCTTTGATGCCACTGGGAGCAACATCCAAGGGGTTGGGGAGCAACATGTTGCTCACAAGGTACTGTTTGGGGACCACTGATCTAGACGCAAATGTGCTGCACCTACAGACGCTGGGTGTGAAGGAAAGCCTGCAGTTACTGGCTGGTTCGGAGGTGGCAGTAGCTCCAGGGTTCCTCTTGGTCAGTAGACGCTGCATTTCTCAACTCGGAATGGGAGGCAGGAAGCATTGAGTGATGTTGGGTGCAACTATATAGAAGTGCATAGAGCGCATTTTGCCACAAGTACCTTTAAAGAATGTGGATTAATAGAAGCTCAATTTAGCGGTCATTTCCATGTTCCTGCTAAAGCAGTTAGGTTGCTATCTGGTTAAGAGCTGAAAATAGTGTGACTTTTTTGCACTCTTGGCACAAGGGTTAGAAGGTCAGTCAAAAAGCATAGCTTGTTAAATTCCACCTCCCACCCCCCTATGAATGAGCGGGCTGCCCTGTGAAATATGCCCAATTAATTGTTTGTGCCCCACCTACCAACCTGTTCTAACCTTTTACATCAATCATTGCATCTGTTACATTTGTGCATAGCTATAAATACAATATATGGAGGAAAGGCGTGTTGCTTGCTATCGCTCATGAATTTCCATGTGTATAGCAGCAACTGTCTACAGCAGGTAAAGGTGATCACTTGTCAGTTGTTAAGGGTCTTGGCTAAAGCAAGCAGTATTGGTGCTCCCACTTAGATATACCGCATTTTAATTGTTTTATTTCATAAAAATATACATGAGATAAACAAAGTACTGTTAAAGTCTCTGTATTCTCACAGTTTATGGGCTTCACTTATTTTGCCATACTAATGTATTAATGATTTCCCATTTTTGATTTCACAGAGCAAACGAAGATGATTGACAACTTAGAGTGCAATGGATCTGTGTCTGGACAGGACATTTGGGCAGAGATTTGTCCATGCCCGGATGGAGCCCAACCTTTACATGTCACAGAGGCTTTTTCTGACTCATTCCTGTGCAATCCTCCTGAGGGAAATACTGATAAGGAATTGCAGAATTCTGAGTCTCCTGATATGGAAATTGATTCCCTCTGCACTAACCAAAAGCCTTGGGCTCCATTACAAGACTCTGAGGTTTATCTTGCTTCCCTAGGTTTGTGGGCAACTTTATATTCTACTCATACAGTAAACAATGTGCTTTCCCGAGCAGGCCTAGACTGGTAACCTGTGGATTCTGGCAAATGCTAGAGCTTTTGTAAGATGCCATAGAAAGTCACTATTTATTGGGCCTCTGTGTACTTGAAATGCTTGTTTCCTAGTAAGGAACAGATTGGTTTACTGTCTGTTTAAACCTACCAACTCCTTAACCAAGCGATTCTTTTTTGTATGCTAACACAGGGTCAGTAAATAGCATCTGTGTTATTGTTCCACTTATAATAAGTCCCCTTTATATCAGAAATGTAAAGAATATTACAGTATAAAAAGTGTTCTTGCACCGCAGCATTCATTCAAATGATGCATTATTTATATATAAGCTTACATCGCCCCAGCAAATACCGGTGTTTGTACAGAAAATGGGGAAACTGACCCAAACCCAAAGTACAATCATAAATATTAATGTTGACCTGCTTGGGGGGCAGGTGCAGTGATCTCTTTAGGGATGCATTCCCATTGCATTCAGATGTGTCGGAAAACATTACAGAGCTGTATTCCCGAAGGGCCACAGAATACTTTATTAATATTTTATTGTATAATCATCTGTACTCTGGAGATAAGGGATGACCATAGCACCTACAAGTGCTCTAGTTTAAATCATCTTACCTTGCGTGTGATTTCATGTTATACCTTGAGAACATAAGGCAATCGCTTCCTCCCCTCCTCTTTGTAAAAGAATGATATCTCCTGCTTATTTGTATTTTACATGCGCATGGAAGCTCCTGGGGCTGATTCACTTTCCTTAGATTACTATAGTACAGCAGCTTTTCAGCTCATAAATAGACACTACTCTTGCGGTTGCTGTCTATGGAGATTATGTATAAGAACAGCCACATGAAAAAGGAAAGTGTTTAGATAGATAGATAGATATGCAGCTCTTTAATTGAAGGGTTATTTTACATAATTTTACACAAAATTGATGTAATCATGTACTTAAGAGATATCATAAATGGGTTAATCAAGATTGAGCTTGATGGAAGAAACCACATGACATTGATCATCAAATCAATCATATAATCAAGAGTAAACTTGATTGGCTTGTATAAGCTTTTAAGGGGACCTGTCACCTTAAGAAAAAATTCCAAATCCTACATTCGACACTGTCATTTGTATCATCCCAAAATCTTGTTTATGTACCAGAATGGGGCGTCCGATGTCCATGCCCTTGCACAGGCTACACTAGTGATCCTCAACCAGTATCTCGTGAGCAACATGTTGCTCCCCAAACCCTTGGATGTTGCTCCCAGTGGCCTCAAAGCAATTCCAGGCTTGGAGGCAAGTTTTGGTTGCAAAAAAAACAGCTGTATTGCCTAATAGTGTCTCCTGTAGGCTGCCAGTCCACATAGGGGCTTCCAAATAGCCAATCACAGCCTGTCATTGGCATCCTCAGGAACTATTTTCATGCTTAGGTTGCTCCCCAACCCTTCTTACATTTGAATCTGGCTCACGGGTGAAAAAGGTTGGGGATCCCTGGGCTACACAATTCAATTATAAGGAACGTGGGGAGTGCTGTGGCTTCTAGAAAGTGGAAAGTGAACATAATTTCCTAAGGCATAGATGAGGGACAGGCCATATATTATTGAAAGTGGAGATTTTTAAGCAAGTTTATTACAGGTATAATTGTTTTAATAAAAAAAAATTTGATTTCATGTTTAATTAGCAAAGTACTTTTATTATACAGCTGTGCATGTCTGAGTGACCAGGCCCGTTTAATAAACACGATTCTCCTCGACCTTTGATAAATTTACCCCTAAGTCTTGCAAATACATTTTACAAATGGGATGTATAATATTTTTTTGATTCAGAACGAAAGCTGCAGAAGATTAAAGGACACTCACGAGAAGTTACCTCCAAAGAAATGCTGCACTCGCTTGGACAGGCTAAGAAAGAATCGTGGGACAGGTTCCTGCAGGAGAATCTGGAATCTGAAGCATATGTGGAAGACTGTGAAGTGGATTACAGGTACCAAGTGTCTTGCTCCTATGAAAGGTAGTTTGGACAGGGCTGTCCTCTACACACTGGTACTGCGTTCTGTGCCTAGTGTCCGATTTCCAGTCCAGTGCTAGGTGTAGGGCACAGCCACAACCCAAACACTTTTGTGTTTTTTAAATGAGTAGTTAAAGGGATACTGTCATGGGAAAAAAAAATGTTTCAAAATGAATCAGTTAATAGTGCTGCTCCAGCAGAATTCTGCACTGAAATACATTTATATTCAATTTTGAAATCTGACATGGGGCTAGACATATTGTCAATTTCCCAGCTGCCCCCAGTCATGTGACTTGTGCTCTGTGCTTCAATCACTCTTTACTGCTGTACTGCAAGTTGGAGTGATATCACCCCCTTCCTTTTCCCCCCCAGCAGCCAAACAAAAGAACAATGGGAAGGTAACCAGGTAGCAGCTCCCTAACACAAGATAACAGCTGCCTGGTAGATCTAAGAACAACACTCAATAGTAAAAACCCATGTCCCACTGAGACACATTCAGTTACATTGAGAAGGAAAAACAGCAGCCTGCCAGAAAGCATTTCTCTCCTAAAGTGCAGGCACAAGTCACATGACCAGGGGCAGCTGCGAAATTGACAAAATGTCTAGCCCCATGTCAGATTTTAAAATTGAATATAAAAAAAATCTGTTTGCTCTTTTGAGAAATGGATTTCAGTGCAGAAGTCTGCTGGAGTAGCACTATTAACTGATGCGTCTTGAAAAAAAACATGTTTTCCGATGACAGTATCCCTTTAAAGAAGAATGAAAGCCACAGAGACAGTTTATTGCCAATAGATTAGCCACAATAGTGCAAGCTATAACACTATATTTATTCTGTAGAATGCTTTACTATATCTGAGGAAACAACTCTAGACACTCTCTTTGTTTCATTAGGATAGCAGCTGCCATATTGGCTTGGTGTGACATCACTTCCTGCCTGAGCCTCTCCCTGCTCACTCATAGTTCTGGGCTCAGATTACAGCAAGAAGGGGAGGGGGGGAGAGGAGCAAACTGAGCATGCTCAAGCCGTGCCCTGGAGGTTTATGCTGAAGGCAGGAAGTCTGATACAGAAGCCCATGTGTACACAATAGAAGGAAAGAAATTGGGTGTTTCTTTTGACAGAGGACTCAGAGCAGCATTACTTTGAGGGTTTACTGGTGTATTTATATAGACCTTTCTGATAAATCTTACTCATTTTAGCCTTTCCTTCTCCTTTACGGAAGCTCTTTTGCACCCCATAGTGCTCTAGTACTTGTTTTTGAAGCCATAGCTAATTACCCCTAAAGACTTGTGGAGGTAGTTCTCATTAGTAAAATCTAACTGTATTAAAAAATAATATTACTGAAGCCAGGTTACTAAAAATGAAACAAAAAAAAAAACCCTCAGTCATTTACCCTAAAGCACATATTGATTTTGTTCTTCACTGCTCGCATTTTCAGCTCACTGGAACATCTAAGAAGGTGGCTGCAGCCAGAGAAGGTTGCCATAAACACAGAGGAGGTGCAGCATCTTATTCCAGCAGAATCTCTAACAGAGAAAGCAGAAAATGAGCAGGACTCTACATCTCCAGAAAAATGAGATCCTCCAAATCAAAAAATGGCCTGTGGTGCCATTGTTTGGGACCACATCATAAGCGTAGAAAAGAAGCTGCATCAGCGAGTCAGGAGACTTGCACTAGTGACCGGCTCATACCTCATGTGCAGAGTCTGTATAAAAAGTCATAAATGAAAAGCCATGTATAACCAGATTGTTCTGTCTACGTACAATAGTGTAACTACAAGCGCGTGGTCCCCAAACACCCATGTCATGTACAGTTTCCTTCTCTCTCCCCCAGTATCAACTCATGTGTCTCAAGCCCACTATGTAGAATTATTTGTTTATTCCAATGCACAATATTTTTAAAAATGTATAAATGGAAAAAAATTACATTTTAAAAATTAATCAGAACTTTTGTAAGTGAACCCCCATATCTCTCCTAATGTTTTTTTTTTTACTCCTGCACTCCTATCAGGGAAATGCTTTGATATCTGCTGACCCTCTAGTGCTAGGCCCATACTTTTCTCACATGGTTTAGGTTATGGCACAGTAGTATACTTTATATACATAGCATACAGAGCAGTCGGGGATGCCCGGAGTTATAGTTCGACAGGTTGCAGGTTGTGCATCTCTTATTTACATAATATCTTCCCTTAAGATCAGAGGCCCAATCTTCTTGAAACCCTCATTTCAAACCCAATCCATCCATGTAAAATAAAAGATATGTTCTACTTAATGTGTTTTCTTTCTTTTATTTTCTGTTAACCCTTTTTGTTGCCAAAGTCATAGAATATACATAGACTGACATTAAAGTAACTGAATGCTGGGGAGGTGGACTCTACTAGGCCCTAACGCACTTGCTCCTAACCTATCCTGGCATCCTGGCGAGGCATCAGTATTTAAAGACCCATGCCCGACCCACCCATCTCTGACGTCACCTAAGGGGCAGGGCTAAGCAAGAGTAAGTCTGTAAATACTGACTGCTCAAGGAGGAAGATTGTGGATGGAAGGAAGAGTCCAGCCTGAACCTGCCTGTGACATGCAACAAAGGATCATCTATGATGATGATCAGTAGGATTTGTTCCCGGCTGGCAATTCATGTAGGGTCAATTCAATTATTGTGCCGTATACCTTGCATATATATTTTTTTTTTAAAAATGATGTTGTTTATAGAAATGGGGGTTAAAGGGGGTTACTTACTAAACTTTGAATGCAAAAATCACGAAAAATTTGTGATTTTTTTTAAAATAAGATCTGACTTTTAAAAAATCAAGAATTTTTCAGGAATTTATTAAACCCCGAGGATGGAAAAGTCAGAATCTGAAAATCCAGCATCTCAGACATGTCGAGGTTCCCATAAATGTGAAATTTTCGGGAAAATGTAATAAAAAAAAAAACCTGAGCGGATTTGATCGGAGTTTGTAGCAGAAAATATTGAGATAAATTTGCACTTTGATAAATAACCCCCTAGGTGTCCTAAAAATCCCTTGTAGGAGCAATTTGGGGTTATGCCCCGAATTCCATTCGTGGTCCTTTTGGTGTGAGCCAACCTCGCTCCTTTCTCCTGTAGTGAAATTTATCTGCAGATACAATGTAATCCAAAATGCTATCAAACTCTAATCATGAGTTTTTTTAAACTCCCATAAATTCGAAATTCAACTAGTTGAAATTTATTCATAAAACTGAATTATTTCAACTCGGACTAATTTAAACGACCTGAAAACTCAAATTAAATTCAATTAGATTCGATGAAACTTGATTCGAGTTTTTTTCTCCGAAAAAATCTTGAATGTCGGGAAGGCTGTAAACATCTCCAAATTGATCCCTGGACCTCTCCCGTTGACTTAAACAGCAATTCGGCAGGTTTTAGGTGGCGAATAGTCAAATTCGAATTCGTAAACAGCCAGAGTGTGATAAATCTCGAAAATCGAGTTTGAAATTTTTTTAAAAAACTCGAATCGAGTTTGGATAACTCCCTAGTCGAATTTGACAGTTTTGACAATAAAAAATTTTGAATTTTCAATTCAACCCTTAATAAATCTGCTCTGTCGTGTTTAGTAGGCCGCGTGAGTTAGTCTCATCATAAAATTAAACTACAAAACTGTCCACTCCTAGGTCTACAATACCCAAATAATACAGGTGCAAAGACACAGATGTGCACAAATAAGAAACACATTTATTATTTACATCAGGAAGGATTACAAACACACGCTAACCCTGTATCCCTTAAAATCAATGCAGTATAACTGCAATAGATGACATTCCGGCTGACTGCACCAGAGCATCCTGGTTTCATTGTAATATTCCAACATCAGACTCAGTATAGCAAGAAAGAACCTTTAAATAATTCAACAACACCAGGAATGTGTGTGTGTTGTCATTGCAGACCTCAATCACAAAAACAACCTTTGTATCTTATTTTATTGCTTCCTTCTGTACAAGGATATGGTATATTATAATATGAAACTGAGGTAAGGAGGATTTATCATACAGATTGAAGAGACCTTATCCCTAGATCAAGGCTGATATTCGTTAATGACACTTCCTCCCATTTCATTCCATTTTATGTCACATGGATGGTTCTGCTTTTATATTTGAATGTAATGCAAACTAGAATAATTGAGTATATTTTGTCTGTGCATCACAAAATATTATAATGGTGTTATTGCTGGATATGCCAGACAATTAGAATTGTGCGTGTAACTGCAGGGTATAATGGACACATCACTGCATGCCTCAGTCTGGTGCTCAATAGCTGGATGCAAGACCAAGGGACAGTAAAGGAAAAATGATTACCCAGCAAAACTATTGAAGGCTTCAAAGTAACCCTGCTATTGCTTGCGAGATGCTTCTTTGAAGATTGATTGCAGTCGGTGGATACATTTGATAGCTTTGTCACTTGTAAAACACTGCCGTGAGGCTCAGGAGCCTCAGCAACCGCTCCTCCTCTGCCATGCCACTCTGCCAATCCCTACACTGGCTTCCGCTACCTTTCAAAATAAAATTCAAATCAATGACCCTGACATTCAAAGCACTTCATAACTGCCCCTCCCTACATCTCTGACCTCATCTCTATATACCCAACCGCTTACTACGCTCCTCTACTGACCTGCTACTCAACTCTTCTCTCATTACCTCTTCACATACTCGCATTAAAGACTTTACAAGGGCAGCACTTTTAGTATGATGAGTGAAATTCTGAGATAATTGGCAATTGTTTTATTTTTTTTATTATTTGTGCTTTTTGAGTGCTTTTTATTCAGCAGCTCCCTAGTTCATCAATCTGGTTGCTTGGTCCAAATTCCCCTAGCAACCATGCATTGATTTGAATAAGATACTGGAATATGAATAGGAGAGGACCTGAATAGAAAAATGAGTATTAAAAGTAGCAATAAAAAAATTGTAGCCTTACAGAGCATTTGTTTTATAAATGAGGGTCAATGAACCCCAAATGAAAGCTGGAAAGTGTCACAAGAAGGTGGCAAATACTTCAGAAACTATCAAAAAGAAAAATTGAAAAATTGCTTAAAATGTGCCATTCTATAATATCCTAAAAGTCATCTCAAAGGAGAACCACCTCATTAAGGTTGGTAATTGTTGTAATACAGTATGTGGGCAGTTAAAATCAGACAATTTTATCAGTTTCAATCAAACTGAATAACTGAACAAAAAGTGGTGCTGTCTGAAGTTTCCCAAGATAATGGGATGAGACAAGGTGGTTGCTTTTCTGCCTGTGGAAAAGGGCTTGGAATTCTAACACAGTAAAATTACTGCCGTTTCATGAGTTCACCCATATGATTTGCTGAATGACTGAACCTATATAAACTGTGTTCCCATGCAAATGTCAAGCAGCACTGAGATATTTCTGGAGGAAGCTAAAATGTATAAGTGGAGGCCATAAAGCAGGATTGTCTGGGGAGCAGCTGCTGCCAGGTTACGTGGAGATTAGTTTGCAGTTCCATTCAGTGCCATGTCTGCATCTGTACCAATAGAATATAATCATATGAATTAATAGGGATACAGGGCAGGCGAGTAATGTAATGATTGGAGTGCTACCTCACTGGCTCAATCTCTGATATAGGGGACCAGACACAAATCTTATAATTACCTGCAGCTGAGCAACTGTAGCCGCGGTCCCTTGTAGAGAAGCACCTGCAGTCCATGTGATATGTGCTAAATGCCAATGACTGCTCTATAGCTCCAAACAGGCCCAGACTGGCAATCTGTGGGTTCTGGCAAATGCCAGAGGGACTGCTGTAAGTTGCCATAGACAGCCACTATATATTGGGCTGGTGGGGGGTTGTTTGGGCTGCTGTGTGGCTTGTTTGGGCCTCTGTGTACCTGAAATGCCAGGGCCTACTTAGAATCTCAATCCTGACCTGGCTCCAAATAATCCTGTGCCATGATTATTAGAGCTGATGCTGGATCTGGCTGCGTGCAGGAAAAAAAATTACTTTTACTGTCCCATTGGATCCAACTGTAAAACAGATTATAAGTGAATAATCATAATGGGCTGATGATGTGAGCAGGTAGCTGATTGGCCTGATGGGACGAAAACTGTTGCCTTTCCCATAAATATCTGATTGGGGCTCATTGAGTTATACGTCAGTCAAAGTGGGCAGACAATCCCATCCCCCCAAGGATCTAATTTTTTGGCAAGACACTCCTAAGTTATAAAAAAAAAAAAAGCCAAGCACCCAGATCTGCTCAATTTAGGTTGAAAACCCAGACATACATTCTCTCATTTGGTTACCTTTACACTGACAGATGGTCTGACAGAAATTGGATAGAGGTTTGTTGCATGAAGGAAGCAAAAATCTTGTCTTTATGTTTAAAAATCAGTGGTTCCTGCCATATTACTAATCAATGGCAGCATTTCTCCAAAAGTAAAAGTAGTACAGGTATGGAATCCGTTATCCGGAAACCCCTTATCCATGACCCTGAATTACGGGAAGGCCATCACTCATAGACTCCATTTTATCCAAATAATTCAAATTTATAAAAAAGAAATTTCCTTTTACTCTGTAATAATAAAACAGTACTGTTATGGCAAGTATGTGGAGAAGACCCTAAACTGTCAAACCTACCCCTTAGGTGAAATGGGAGAGCCCTACCAACCCTGGTCTTCACAGACGCCCTTTTGGGGCCCGGAACTTTCTGTTGCGGAGTGGGCAGGGATCCTACTCACGGCCAAGGTAGATCAGAAGCGCAGTACAAAAAGGATTAGGCAAGGTCGTAGTCAGGCGTGGGTCAATGGCGGGCAGCAAGATTCAGTAGTCAAAAACCAGGCAAGAAACCAATAGGAGCAATAGTATAAAGGCTTGAGCGGAATCAGGGAACTGAAAACCAGCTTGGGCAACACAACAACTAGGGAAACCAGGCTTTTATTTTAAATTTTCACGCCAACTATGATGCCAGCACGTTCGCAGGCGTCTTGACGCAGCACACGTGCGCCTGGACGCATCATTATTGCGCGTGCGTCCAGGCATCGCTTCACTCACGTGCGTCCGGACGCACGTGTGCAAGGAAGACCGGGGGCCGACGCATTTCAAGTTAAGAACGCGCACCGGACTCCCTGAGCAACTAACAAGTACCTTGTACTTGATCCAAACTAAGGTATAATTAATCCTTGTTGGAAGCAAAACCAGTCTATTGGGTTTATTTAATGTTTACATGATTTTCTAGTAGAATTAAGGTATGAAGATCCCAATTACGAAAAGATCTGTTTTCCGGGTAACCCCAGGTCCCAAGCATTCTGGATACCTGTATATGGAGGAGTGGGGGAATCAAGGATTAAAAGGGGTTCCCAAACCTACCCAGTTCTAGAACCACTGTTGGAGTTGGAATTGTGAAGGTGAAGGATAGTCACAATGGGGCAACATTTTTAATTATCTTGTGTTTTCTTTGCTGACAATGAAAATGTTATGTTTACTGACAAATATTGCATATAGTCATTTTGGTGTCTAGATAGGATGGTCTAGGACTGGGATGCCAGTGGCCAACCACAAAACCTTACACTATAGGCTCATTCTCCAAGCTATTTTTCCTCCTCTCCTCTCTTAATTTCTTTATTTATTTCTTTTCTTTAGCTACAATAATATATCCTTCCGTTTATGTCTCTTCTTTGTTCCTATACAGAAACAGGGAATGACCACAAAATAGGCCAGATGGTAAGGAACAGGAGGGCCCATTGGAACCTGGACACACCAGGAGTTTTCCCAGTATCCTGGTAGGCCAGTCCAACACTGCTGCTAGCCATTCCCTGCTGCTCATACCTTAATTCTGCGTAATATTTCGTATGCCCTTAACTTATAGCTTAATGCCATACTGGGAAGTTATTACTCTAACAGAGAATTCAGGGGTGATCACTAAAATATGAACTTTCTGACCCCAAACCACCTGTTCTGGCAGCACCAAGTAGTTATTAGTTAGTAGGTATTAGAGGAACAGTAACACCAAAAAATGAAAGTGTTTTAAAGTAATTAAAATTTGATGAACTGTTGCCCTGTACATGGTAGAACTGGTGTGTTTGCTTCAGAAACACTACTATAGTTTATATAAACAAGCTGCTTTGTAGCCATGGGGGAAGCCATCCAATCTGAAAAAAGGAGAAAAGGCTCAGGTTACAAAGAAGACAACAGAAAAGCTCTGTATAATTCCATTTTATTCTACAGAGCCTAGCTGTTATCTGCTATGTAAACCTGCACCTTTTCTCCATTTTCAGCTTTGAATGACTGCCCCATGGCTACACAGCAGCAGCAGTGAGGGTAGCCAGTGTAACTGTAGAGTTCCTGTTAGTTAGGATACACTGGCGTAATCATAGAGGAAGCAGACCCCACGGTTCCAGGGGGTCTGGGGAAAGGGGGGGCCCAACCGCTGGGTCTGTTTCCTTTATAGTATTGAAATCCCACTCCCCGCCGCTTTGTTTTTCCTTAAATAGGCGGGTCTTTGTGCAGGATAGGGATGTCGCGGACTGTTCGCCCGCGAACTAATTCGCACGAACATCGGCTGTTCGCGTCCGCCTAATGTTCGCGAACGTCGCGCGACGTTCGCCAATTTGGGTTCGCCTTAGCTGGCGCTTATTTTTGACCTCTCTCACCCCAGACCAGCAGATACATGGCAGCCAATCAGGAAGCTCTCCCTCCTGGACCACCCCCACACCCCCTGGACCACTCCCCTTCCATATATAAACTGAAGCCCTGCAGCGTTTTTTCATTCTGCCTGTGTGTGCTTGGAAGAGCTAGTGTAGGGAGAGAGCTGTTTAGTGATTTGAGGGACAGTTGATAGTAACTTTGCTGGCTAGTAATCTACTTGATACTGCTCTGTATTGTATGGGGACCTTCCCCATAGGCTAACATTGACTTCGGTAGGTTTTATCTGCCGAAGTAGGGGGTCGAAGTTTTTTTTAAAGGGAAAGTACTTCGACTATCGAATGGTCGAATAGTCGAACGATTTTTCGTTCGAATCGTTCGAATCGAAGTCGAAGGTCGAAGTAGCCCATTCGATGGTCGAAGTACCCAAAAAATACTTCGAAATTCGAAGTATTTTTCATTCGAATCCTTCACTCGAGCTTAGTGAATCGGCCCCTTAGTGTTGGGGCAAAGGTCCATATGACTACTGACGCATGGTCCTCCAAGCATGGTCAGGGCAGGTATGTCACCTACACTGCCCACTGGGTGAACTTATGGCTGGGAAGCAGGGAATGCGTGGCTCAACAACAACAGTGGAGTTGGTGTCACCGCCACGGATTGCACGCGGTTCTGCCACCACCTCTACTCCTCCTTCGCTCTCTACCTCGTCTTCTTCCTCTGCTTCCTCCTCCTCTGCTGCTGGGTCCTCCTCCTCCACACCTGTGCACCCCCAGCTCCCCCTAGGCTATTCGACGTGCCAGGTACGCCGTTGTCATGCTGTCTTGGGGATGACGTGCCTGGAAAGCAGAAACCATACCGGATCTGTACTCCTGTCATCTCTGCAGTCACAGGCCGATCGGTGGCTGACCCCACACCAACTGAAGATCGGAAAAGTGGTGTGTGACAACGGAAGCAATCTGTTGGCAGCACTGAGACTGGGCAATTTAACACATGTGCCCTGCATGGCACATGTTCTCGAAGTACCCAGGATTCCAGGACATTCTCAGGCAGTCCAGGAAGGTGTCGGCCCATTTCAGACGTTCCTACACAGCCATGGCACGCCTTGCTGACATTCAGCAGCGGTACAACATGCCAGTCAGGCGTTTAATTTGCGACAGCCAGACTCGCTGGAATTCAACGCTCCTCATGTTTGAACGTCTGCTGCAACAACAAAGAGCCGTCAATGAATACCTGTTTGAACTGGGTGG
The DNA here is from genome assembly GCF_017654675.1 of Xenopus laevis. Classification (NCBI taxonomy): domain Eukaryota; kingdom Metazoa; phylum Chordata; class Amphibia; order Anura; family Pipidae; genus Xenopus; species Xenopus laevis. The sequence continues at coordinate 108,159,912 of NC_054385.1, read as the reverse complement.
TAGGACTGGATCTTCAGAGCTGGGGATTTTTTTCCCCCGTTACTGGGTGCTTATGCGCGATGCCTGCAGGCTCATGCGCTCTTTTGAAGAGGTTACAAACATGGTCAGTCGCACCGAAGGCACCATCAGCGACCTAATACCCTTTGCTTTCTTCCTGGAGCGTGCCGTGCGACGAGTGACAGATGAGGCTGTAGACCAGCGTGACGAGGAGCAGGAAGCACACGATTTCTGGTCGGAATCACCAGAACGAGCCCAGGCACCTGCTGCAACGCAGGGAGAGGTGTCAGAAGTGGAGTCAGAGGAGGAAGGTGGCTTTGTGGAGGAGGAGGACCAACAGGAGCAGGCTTCCCAGGGGGCTTGTGGTGACCTTTTGGGGACCCCTGGTCTTGTACGTGGCTGGGGGGAGGAGACCGTGGATGATATAGTCCTTGATAACGAGGAAGCGGAGATGGATACCTCTGCATCCAACCTTGTGAGAATGGGGTCTTTCATGCTGTCATGCCTGTTGAAGGACCCCCGTATCAAGAGGCTTAAGGAGAAGGCCCTGTACTGTGTCGCAACGCTACTAGACCCTCGGTACAAGCATAAAGTGGCAGAAATGTTACCAACGTACCACAAGTCCGAAAGGATGCTGCATTTACAAACCAGCCTGCAAAACATGTTGTACAATGCTTTTAAGGGTGATGTCACTTCAGGAACTCATCAACATTCCAGGGGCAGAGGTGCCAGTAATCCTGCCACGAGCGCACCTGCAAGGACAATGCACTTTGGCCACTCTGTAACGTCAGACATGCAAAGGTTTTTCAGTCCAAGGCAGCGCCAGAACCCTTCTGGATCCACCCTCAAAGAACGCCTCGACCGGCAGGTAGCGGACTACCTGGCATTAACTGCAGTTATCGACACTCTGAGAGCGATGAACCCCTGGACTACTGGGTGCGCAGGCTTGATCTGTGGCCAGAGCTGTCACAATTTGCCATGAACCTCTTGTCTTGCCCCGCCTCAAGTGTCCTCTCAGAAAGGACCTTCAGTGCAGCAGGAGGGATTGTAACTGAGAAGAGAACTCGCCTAGGTCACAAAAGTGTGGATTACCTGACCTTTATTAAAATGAACGAGGCATGGATCTCGGAGGGTTACTGCACGCCGGAAGACTTGTTCTGACTCCCCATGCAGCTGTCCTTCTCTGCACGCCGCATGACTCCACACACAGCTGTCCTTTAGCGTCCTCCTACCTCCGCCACCGTTACAAACTAGGGTGCAAACCCTACTGGTTTCATTTTAATCAAAACTTTTTGGACAGGTAAATCCTGAGTATATCTGGCCTCTGTGCTTCAGTGGCTGCAACCAAAAAAATATATATTTTCAGCATTTATATGGCATATTTTTTCTGGCCTCTGTGCTTCAGTGGCTGCGACAAAATTTTTTTTATATTTTTAGCATTTATATGGCATATTTTTTCTGGCCTCTGTGCTTCAGTGGCTGCGACAAAAAAAAATTAATATTTTCAGCATTTATATGGCATATTTTTTCTGGCCTCTGTGCTTCAGTGGCTGCGACAAAAAAAACATAATTTTTCAGGAAAGTACACATGCCTAATTTTTCAGGGTTCTGCAACAGTGGCAAAATCGCATCTTTTATGGTCACTGCAGGTGATCAATAAAGTAGACCAAAACTGGGCCCACACTGCAGAATCAGTGTTTTTTGGTTCACTTCACTGTACATTGAATTACCTCTGCCTGACCGTGCACGTGCGCACAAGCACGGTGACTGCTAAACACACCACTACAGAAATATTGCCACCAACAGGACGAACATCCTGGAGGTGACAAGCAACTAGTAATTAAAAACTATTATTTGCTCACTTGACGGTATCATTCATTAAAGCTCATTGCGTTTTTTTGCGTTGCAGTAAGCGCCGCGTTTTGTCTTTGCGTGTGAACAGGCTGTAACCTTTACACGACTTGATTGGCATGTAGACGCCGGACGTTTTAAAGCAGTTTATTACACAAGTTTAGAAATGTAGTGTGATTTCTGCCCTTTACAGAACTCTGCAAGGATTTGATGGACATTTTAGGTTAGTTAGCTTTGCTGGCTAGTAATCTACCTTCTACTGCAGTGCTCTGTATGTAGCTGCTGTGGGCAGCTGTCCTGCTGCTGATCTCTCATCTGCTGACTGCTGCCTGTAACCCAATAGTCCTTGTAAGGACTGCTTTTATTTTCTTTTTTGTTTTTTTTACTTTGCTACTGTAAGAGCCCAGTGCTATTAGTCTAGCTGTGTTGGGGAGTGGGACTGGTGTGCTGCTCCTCCTAGTAGTTCACCACCACCAGCACCAACCAGAGTCAAAATTGTTACAAAGTATCTTATTTGCACCTGTTAGCTGTTCTGAGCTCTCTGCCAAAAGCTAATTAAGTTAGAAACTGTTTTTTTTTCTGGCTGTTCAGTTCAGAGAAAAGAGGGACTGGTGTGCTGCTCCTCCTAGTAGTTCACCACTACCAGCACCAACCAGAGTCAAAATTGTTACAAAGTATCTTATTTGCACCTGTTAGCTGTTCTGAGCTCTCTGCCAAAAGCTAATTAAGTTAGAAACTGGTTTTTTTCTGGCTGTTCAGTGCAGAGAAAAGAGGGACTTTCCAGTACAAAAGAGGGACAGGGGGTTGAGTGGTCAAAAGAGGGACAGTTGGGAGGTATGCAAGTGCCACCTAGCTGTGTGAGCTTTTTCACATTCTGTCTAAATAACAATAATAATTCCGTGTCCGTAAACATCACCTGAGTGATGTTTTTACAGCAGCAATAATATATTCCGTATCCACTACTGTATACGTTGCCCTTGCAGGCATTGTTTGCCCAGTCTTTAACCAAGTGCCACCTAGCTGTGTGAGCTTTTTCACATTCCGTGTCCAGAAACATCACCTGAGTGACGTAGTGTGATTTCTGCCCTTTACAGCACAAAACGCAGCGCTGTGTCAACAATGTATTTTTCAGATACATTTTTGCCCTTGATCCCCCTCTAGCATGCCACTGTCCAGGTCGTTGCACCCTTTAAACAACTTTAAAATAATTTTTCTGGCCAGAAATGTCTTTTCTAGCTTTTAAAATTCGCCTTCCCATTGAAGTCTATGGGGTTCGCGACGTTCGCGAACCGTTCGCATTTTTGACGCAAGTTCGCAAATATGTTCGCGAACATTTTTTCCGCCGTTCGCTACATCCCTAGTGCAGGACTCCCCATGTGAGCTGGGCCCTCTGAATATTTTCTGGCAGAAATTCAAATCCTTAAAGCCCTCTGATGCCTGGGCTCTTTGTCAGTTCCTTGTGACCCATCCTGTTGGGCGCTCTTCCCCCGGCAGATGCTCCCTGTCTAATTCCTGCATTAACCCTTGTTTGTCTGATGTTGCTTGAAATCTGCTGCTGTTGTTCCTTGAACTTTTTGTACATTAACCCTTGCAGTGCCGTGCAGTTCTTTCTCCCTGCGCTGATGTGCCAGTGCCTACCTTAGGTTAACCATTCCTGTGCCTGTTCCTGCCTTTCATGTTTGTTCTGATAAATAAAAGCTACTTCAGTTGGTAACTCCTGCCTGCCTGTTTCCCAGCCAGTCTCTTTCTTGGTCCCTACATCAAACAGTAAGACCAGTGTCCCCATGGACAGAGAGGTTAGAGAGGTGATGTTTTATAAATAATGTAATACATTTTATACAAAATATTATTTAAGAATGGTCATTTACCATGGGCCACGAGCACCAAAGGGAGAGTTATATATTATACTGTGTAACAATTGTACGATATATTAATATTTAGTATATACATCAGGGATGTTTGACCTAAAGCCTAAATCTTCAACTCTTTATCAAAGTCCAAATTTTTCTCAATATCGACTGCTACAAACTCCAATCTAACCCGGGTTTTCCACGCTTATTTATTATTATATTTTCCCGAAAATTACCTGGGAAAAGCTTTATTATTATTATTACATTTTCCCGAAAATTACCTGGGAAAAGCTTTGAATATCACGGAGTTTTCCTCCGAAAGCTCAGAAAACATTGTGAAATTGTCCAAAACCCCCGACACAACCAAAAATCAATGGGACTGTTCCCATTGACATTAATGCAACCTTGACAGGTTTGAGATGCCGTGGTTTTATGTTCGGGCTTTTTAGCCCTCGGGGTTTAATAAATTCTGAAAAATTTGTGATTTTTTTAAAAGTCTGATTTTATAAAAAAATCACGAATTCTTCAGATTTCGGGGAATTTCGGGTATTCGGAGCTCAATAAATAACCCTCTTAGTATACCATTGACACTGACTCTTTTCTGTTAAAAGCAGCATGCCGATTTCTGAGATCTGAGTTCTGTGAGTTCCTGACATTTTATTTGGAGTGTATGTTTATGCACCGTATGAACCTTGCTATTATTGATTTTAATTACCTACATATTTGAGACTGAGCAGTTCAGCAGGGAAGCTACCATTCTAAGTACTGATTATATTGCTCCGTGTTCCCAGCTGTATATACCTGGGCTGCATCTGAACCATTTCATCTTCCTAAATGATGTCTTTTCACTGGAACTGGGGAATAGGCAGAATGAAGCAGTTTCATCTCTGGCCTGAGTTACTTATGTATGACTATTTGTGGTTCAGTAGCACAATCTCCAGAGTCACCGACATTTCATTTGCTGCTCAATTCTCTGATGGCAGAACAGTGAAAAGCAGAATGTCCATGCAGAGCTAAATGGAAAATAGACAAAATCCTCAAACAAAGATAATATGAGTTTTGATGAGGTTTCTGGTAATTAGAGAAATTTGCAAGTAAAGCTGAATTCATTCTGAGTTTTTACATTAGACCTGGTTCCACTTTGCTTATTTAAAGACTGGCAGAGTAATGCTTGATCATGCGGTTTCATCTGGATTTGATGAAAAACATTATCCCCTTAAGTTTTATAGATGTTTTTCTTTTATTCATTCAATCAAATCTATTTGATGTTCAGTATTGCGAGGATTTAATCACAGAGAGCCAAGCAATGGCTCTTTGAATATATATTCAAGGCACAGGCAGTTTTATTTCTATGTATCTTTCCTTTAAGGAAAAAAGTTAATATTTTTGACATTTATTAAAACATTTGTTCTATATGCTTTTCTATTTTTTTAAGGGGCAGATATCTTTTAATTTTCAAGACAGCGTTTTTGACATGGTTCTAGAAAATCGTAGGGGGAAAGAAATGAGATGAATGAGTGCATTCATGTTTGAGCTTTTTAAATTCAAATATTTGCGAATTATTTTGTAAAAGCAAAAATCCTTCAGCAATTCATATGGAAAACCCTACCACCCAAAATCAATGGAGTCAAGGGGAAGGGATAATAATTGAAAAAAATTGATTTTCATTTCAATTGAGTTTTTATCCTGTGACTTTAAGAATGTGTTCTTCGAGCTTTTTCTTAAATAAGATCGCCAGATCTTTTTTTTTTTTTTAAAACATGTTTTTATCCCTGTTTTTTTTACACAATAATAAATAAATCAGCACTTTCCAGCTGAAGGTTAACTGATTAGAATTTGTAGTGTGCTAGACTTGTTTGCTGATCCTGAGTATATAATTACAAGCCCATGCCATAAAGCAAAACAAGACTGCTGCTGGTTGCTAGAAAGGAAGTAGAGGCAGCAGGAAATCCATGCCCCTACACAGGCACAAATTGTAACTATTATTATTTCAGCAGTAAATTTGTTCCAAAAAATCAGTTCCCCAAAACGAAACATTATCAAGAATGTTGTATTTTTATGATAGTATTCATTATGGAGCAGCTTTATTAAGGTTTGAGTTGTGTTTTCATATTTTTGAGTTGCATTTTATGGTCAAAACTCACATGTTCGAGTTAAAAAAACCCAGAATCAATCGAGTTTTTTTTAAAAAAAATTATACCCCGACCCTGGAAATAACTAACCACCTAAAACTTTTCGAGGTTCTGTAGAAGTTAATGGCAGAGGTACTTTTGAAAACCATTAACCATTTGAAAAGGTTAATAGCCTGCTTGATGTTTGAGTTTTTTTTTCAGAGGGTTTTGGCTGAAAACTTGAATGGAGAACTCAATTCAATTAATTCAAGTTTATTTTAGCCAAAAATTGATCAATCCGAGTTTTCGGTTTGCGGGACTTGAACTCACACATTGAGGTTTTTGCCTTTTGAGTTTTTTTCTTAAATAAGAAACCATTCGAGTTTCGAGTACATCCAAGGTAAAAAAAAACGCTAACAATCCACCTTTGATAAATATTCCCCTTAAAGGGATCCTGTCATCGGAAAACATGTTTTTTTCAAAACGCACCAGTTAATAGTGCTACTCCAGCAGAATTCTGCACTGAAATCCATTTCTCAAAAGAGCAAACAGATTTTTTTATAATCAATTTTGAAATCTGACATGGGGCTAGACATTTTGTCAATTTCCCAGCTGCCCCTGGTCATGTGACTTGTGCCTGCACTTTAGGAGAGAAATGCTTTCTGGCAGGCTGCTGTTTTTCCTTCTCAATGTAACTGAATGTGTCTCAGTGGGACATGGGTTTTTACTATTGAGTGTTGTTCTTAGATCTACCAGATAGCTGTTATCTTGTGTTAGGGAGCTGTTATCTGGTTATCTTGCCATTGTTCTGTTGTTAGGCTGTTGGGGGGGGAGGGGTGATATCACTTCAAATTGCAGTACAGCAGTAAAGAGTGATTGAAGTTTTTCAGAGCACAAGTCACATGACTTGGGGCAGCCCCATGTCAGATTTCAAAATTGAATATAAAAAAATCTGTTTGCTCTTTTGAGAAATGGATTTCAGTGTAGAATTCTGCTGGAGCAGCACTATTAACTGATTCATTTTGAAAAAATTTTTCTTTCCCATGACAGTATCCCTTTAAGGTTTTAAAGGGCTTTTACTTATCAGCAGTGTGTAAAGTACAATTTTCAGGGGCAAATTGCAATTCTTCTCACCCACAAGCACTTTTTGCGGAGAGTTTCAGTGTAATTGAAGCCACGGCTGCTTATGGTTCTAAATTCAAAAACTATTTTTTTTGGGTTTGTTCATTAATTGATGTTGAAGCTACATTCATTCTGCATCACTAAAGCAAGTGAACAATTGAACTGAGTCATCCTGCAATCCTGAGTGAGATTAAAGTGATAGTGAGCTTGATAAAAGACCATATGGTCTGAAATGTTGCTGTAATACCCTTGCACCAATAAAGGCTGTTTTTATTTAAAACTGCGGGTGCTGGACTTATTTATTTGTCAGTATTGCCAGTAGAAAGTGGCCATTGGAGGACGTGCAGAAAGTCTATGGGGCAGATTCACTAAAGGACAAAGTGGTTAACGCTAACGACAATTCACCAGCGTTACCATCCACAGGGACATGGCCTATTCACTAACAGGTGCAGGCATCAATTTGCTAGTGAAAGAGATTGTCGCTAGCGTTTGTTCGCACTCTATAGCCAGGCGACTTTTCACTCTGGCGAAAGGTCGTTACTTTGCAAATTCAGTAAAGTGCGGATTTTACTGAACGTTACTTCTTTTGCCAGATTTGACTTTGCCATCTCAGACCAGATGAAGATCTTAAAAGCAGCTAGATCTTCCTCAATCTTCTGTCACTTACATCATATCCTGTGTGCCGAAAATGCATTAAAGTTCAAAAAACGCTGGTGATTTTTCCTTTTTTTTAAAAGGAGAAATCAACCAGTAGGGAAAAAACCCCGTACCCCCCACCCCAGGTAGACTCCCTCCCTCCTCCCCCCAGGCTAACTACCCCCCCCCCGGGGAAATGCTCCATACACCATACTTACCCCTCGGCGCAGATTTTTCCAGCGAAGTTCCACGCACCCATCTTCTGCGTCCTCTGTAAGCTGTAAGATCGTTATTTCTGCGCATGCACAGTTGGAGCATTTTGCCGGTTTGCGACAACTGCGCATTCGCGGAATTACACGGAAATTCCTGATCTCCCAGTCAACTTACCGAGGAGCAGGAAGAAGGACGTGTGGAACTTCGCTGGAAGAATCTGCGCCGAGGGGTAAGTATGGAGTATGGGGCATTTCCCCGGGGGGGAGGGGTAGTTGGCCTGGGGGGAAGAGGGAGGAAGGTGGGGGGTAGGGGTTTTTGGTTTTTTCCCTACAAGTTGATTTCTCCTTTAAGCAGAATTGCCTGCAAAAGTCCTAACAAACTTTTTTGGGTAACTGGTTTTCTCCAGACATTTCATAACATATGGAACATTCATTTTACAGTGGAGGGCTCATGTGTAGGGCATTATATTAACTCTCTTGTCTTTATTAAGGTTCCCTGGACATTTGTTGATAACTTCAAGCATTTGCACCAACATTTATAATAAAGACGTCCATACAACTTTAAATTACCCACTGTATGCAAATTGACCTAAGGACAAGATCAGTAGTGAATTTTCGCTAGGCACAAATGAACGTTAGTGCATCTTCACTATGAAATGCTTGCACTGCCGAAGTAAAGCTAGCGAAAAGTCACCATTGTTTTACGCCCAGGACGAAACTTCGCATTTTAGAGAATTAGCATATTCGTATCGCATTTGCTCCTGTCGAAGTGGTGCAATGGGTGCGAAGCTGACGCTGGCAAATATTTGCCTGTTAGTAAATCTGCCCCTATGTATAGTGTTCCTGCCATAAAGCAAAGCAGACATCTGTATGCTGTTACCTAGAAAGGAGACAGAAATAGTTGCATGGTACTGGTATATCATTTATTAACCAGAATTCTTGGGACCTTAAGGCTACTAAAAAATATATAAATAAATTATGTGCCATCAATATGGATATATCCCCATCAAGCCAAAAAAAGAGAAAAAATAATGGAAAGTTTTTTTCCCTGTGCACTCTGCAAAGCATGCAAGTATGCAGTGAAAAGAAAATCATTTGTAGTAATTGCAGTACACCGGGAGTATAACATTGAATTCTGTATATAGTGCACATCAAAAAATGTAATGTATCGCTTAGAATGTCCTTGCGCATTCCAATACATAGGCAAAACAAACAGGAAGTTAAAGGAGCAAATAAATGAACATGTAAGAATATTAAAGCTGGAGTAATGAGACACAGTGGGGCAAATTCACTAAAGGACGAAGCACCTAACGCTAGCGTTAATTCGCTAGCGTAGCGCATTTTCGTTAATTCTCCGGACACTGGCATAAATTCGCTAGTGTTACTTCGCACCATTACGCCCGGCGAATTTGCGCAACGGACGTAACTACGCAAATTCACTGACGCACACATTTTTCTGAACGCTACCTTTTACGCCAGACTTCCTTCGCCACCTCAGACCAGGCGAAGTGCAATAAAGTAGAAAGATCGAAAAAAATTTTGGGGTTATCCTCCTTCCCCCCTACATTTCCTAACTCATGGCAACTTAACTATACAGTGGGCATATGTGCAGGGCAAAATAAAAATTTTATTTGCTGTTTTGAAGGTTTCCCAGGCTTGTGTAGTGATGCTACATATACCTCCATTGTAACTTCAATTTGGCGCCGTATGCAAATTAACCATCGCTAGCGTAACTTCGCTTTGCTTGGCGAATTAACGCTAGTGCAACTTCGCAACCTTATGCTTCCCCTGAGCGCAACTTCGGATTTTAGTGAATTTGCGTAGCGCTGCCGAAAATATGCCTGGCGAAGCGGACGCTGGCGCAACTACGAATCTTAGTGAATTTGCCCCAGTGTGTCTCAGCATTTTAAAGAACAGCACAAGAAGTTTTGGGGTATTGAAATTGTTGGAAAAAACGGGAGAAGGGGGGAACCTAACGCAAAAAACACTGTAAAGGGAAAGTAAATGGATATATGACACGCAGACTTTTATTCCCCCAGGTTTAAACATTGACATTAATTTGAGATCTTTTTTATAGGACCTTTGAATGGTTTTATGATTGGTATACGGTTACATTTGTATAAGGTATTGATGTATTTATTCATTGATTGAAAGTGATCCTTTTAAGGCAAATTTAGTACTTTTGCAGTATAAACAGCCCTTTTAACCTGGTGCCCATATGGACTCTATGGGTTAGGGGTTACAAGATCATTGAATGAACTTGCAAAAGAAATGGGAAATGTAACCACGGCAACACAGGCAATAATCCTCTGCAGCAGTGAGTAGATGTACAGGTGGAACACACGGGAGAGGGAGATGCCGGCAGAACCCATCTCTTTGTATTGCAAAGGTTCCCCTCCACAATCTGCACCATTACACTGGAGAAAGTGATTGTTTGATATGTGCTCAGATGTGTGACTTATGTAAGTCCAATAGGGTTTAAAAACTTTTGAAAAATAGTTTTTAAAACATTTTTTAAAACCTTTTTAATAATGGGCACCATCCCTGCTTTTTAATGTCTTTACAGAAAAAGGAATACCCTGGAGTTTATAATGATATGCTGTTTTGAAATCAGGAACTTTGTAAATTGTCTATTCCACCAGAGAGTGGAGAACCCCATGTTGAGTTTGAGGGGGTTATTTATCAAGGTTTGAATTTATCTCACTATTTCTAATATCCAACTCCGAGCAACTCTGAATTCCCAAATGGACCTTATTTATGAAGAAAAAATCCCGAAAAAATAGGGTCGGGTAAAACTTCTAAGCTTTCCCCGAAAACTCCAAATTGTTTGGAGTTTTCCACAAAGACTACATTTTTTAGGAGTTTTTTGCGCCAAAACCAAGGAATCATCAGATATAGGTACGGACATCAGTGCAGACACTGCAAACTTCCCCATTGACTTATACAGGACCTCGAGAGCGTTTAGATGCCGGGGTTTCGGATTCTGAGTTTTTAGACCATCGGACTTTAATAAATCTCAAAAAATTCGTAATTATTCGAGGTTCGGATATTCGGAGCTTGATAATTAACCCCCTAAGTGTTTGAAGAAAACACCATTGCACCTTACTTTAATTCATTCTACCTTTTGACAAAAGCACTATAAGCACATTGTTTTACTTAGGACTTTGTAAAAATTGCTAGCACTTTAGAACACATAAGAAAACTCTGTACCATGACTTTCTATGGTTCAAGACACACACAGATTTGTGTTTCAACACCCTGGTGACTGCACTGAATATTAACAATATCATACCTCCCAACTGTCCCTTTTTCGGAGGGACAGTCCCGCTTTTGACAGCTCAACCCGCAGTCCCTCATTTGTACTGGAAAGTCCCTCTTTTCTCTGCACTGAACAGCCAGAAAAAGAAACAAAGTTTCTAACTTAATTGGCTTTTAGCAGAGAGCCCAGAACAGCTAACAAGTGCAAATAAGATACTTTGTAACACTTTTGAGACACAAAAACACAGTTTAGATAAGGAGAAATATTTTCAAACTTTCATAACCTGCCAAATTTTGTAAAACAAACATGATAATTAGGGGGTGTGGCCAAAAAATTGCTGCGCTACATGCGGGAAAAAATTTTTTGTCCCTCTTTTTACTTCCAAAATGTTGGGAGGTATGCAATATTGCGCTAGATTCTGTTATTTGTTTTTCTTTCTATTGCCTGATCTGGCGCTGATCTAGAATTTTATCTCTATGGTTATATGCTATTCAACTGGAAACACATGGACAATTAAAACATTTACAGTATATCATAAAGCGATATGTTAGTGATGTGGCTATACAATATCTTAAAGTGCTATATGTTACCATCAAGCACAAGGTGTTCACTGATTACAACAGACAAAAAGAAAATCCAAAAACAATAAAGAAGTGTTTGAATAGGATCTCCTGACAGTCTATTATTTAAGAGCTTCATGCAGGCGTGATTAATTTTTCTACTACTTTGGCAAAATGAAATACTTTTTATTCTGATTACACTATTCTTTTAAAGGGGTAGTTCACCTTTAGTTAACTTTTAGTAGGTTATAGAATAGCCTATTCTTAGCAACTTTTCAATTGGTCTTCATTTTATATTCCCTGTAGTTTTTGCTTTATTTTTTTCACTCTTTTCAGCATCCCCCAAGTAGCCAATATCTATTGCTCTGTGAGGCTACGATTTTATTGCTATTGTTACTTTTTTTTAAACTTTCATTACCCCCTTTCCTATTCATATTCTAGTTTCACATTCAAACCCCTGCGCGGTTGCTAGGGCAACCCTAGCAACCAGATATCTGCTTAAATTCCAAACTGGACAGCTGCTAAACAAAAAGCGAAATAACGCAAAAACCACAGACAATAAAAAGTGAAAACCAAGTGCAAACTGTTTCCTAATACTAATCTCTACACCTTACTAAATGTTAATTTTAAGATGAACAACCCCTTTAATTTCATATTTACCATTCACTTCCCTCATGGTTCCCTCAGAGCACAGGTGTCGGAGGATAAATAATTCATCAGCTGCGTGCGGGATTTAATGGAAATAAATATGGTAGATTATTACTTTATAATACACAAAAGCCATAAATATACTGTAAATTATATCCTTATAAATGGTGAGTTCTGATGTCATCAGTTATAAACGGTGAGTTCTGATGTCACATGATGTGTAATTTGTGTATTCCCCCACTTTGCTCACAAAGAGATAGTGTTGTGGGCACTATCTTTAATTTTATCTTACTTAAAATGTTATTTGATTTGGGAAAAGCTGAATATCTAACAAAGAGCATGAATTGAAAGAAGAATGACTTGAAGAGGATTGGTTATTTATGTAATTGCATTCGCTTGCTGACTCATCTCTATTCTATGAATCTGATTTTGATCCATAAATTGCCTTGGGAACAAATAACTAAGGGCTGCGGTCTCTCCAGGCTCTAATAGAGCCTTTGATGTCTGACTGTCTTATTTTTTATGACCTCTGTCCTCACTCTTTGGAAAACCCCAATGTGATTTCCATAGTCCTTAAATCCCCTGGTAACATACTTTTCCAATCAGCAGTGACTCCATCTATGAAAGTCAGCAACTACAAAAACATTAATCTCTAGTGATGCTTTTAGCACCATGGATGTCGCTAACTCAACCACCCAACCCAACCCAACCTTCTTGTTGGCTAGAACACAACCTGCTTCAAGTGCTGGCATCTCTCTGCTCTAATAAAGTACTTAAACTTTGATCTTATCTATTCATATGACTGAGTGGCCTTTAATCTTCTCCCTTCTTGTGTCATAAAAGAGGGAATGGGCCATTTCCAACCATAATTATACTCTCCTTTATTTCTCCTACAGGTTGCTGGTAGTAACTGAAAAAATGGTTTGAATGAGAATATAAGAAGAATATAAGTATATAAGCCTAGTTTTCTTTCTTCCATATGTGTTCTAGTTGCAAAGAGACACACGTCCTTCAAGTTCAAGCTTTTGTCCAAGTGACTCCTGCTTATTTAGTCAATCCAGAGGAAAATGCATAAAACCCTCTCCAAAGTTGTGTTATAAACAAATATATATATGTAATAAATTTTTTCTGAAGATTTTATTACTTACTTCAGCTGCCTTTTTACACTAAAAATCACAATTCCTTTTTATCAGTGGCAGCATATTTATAGGCATGTACACGGTCACGAATCATACTCCATAAATGAACTTAAATAAAAATGAGAAAAAGTCAATTGTGAATCTTAGAAACCGATGACCTCCTACGTTCTCCTCATTATTATGTCTCAATCAGTCTTTATTGCACGAAGGTGTGCTTTATGAGCCATTATCACAGCAACAATTTCATTTAGGATTAAGCCATTAATAAAGAGTATATTAAGGTAGTTTCTTGCACACATTAGGTGCCTGGTCACTCTTATTGCACCATACTGCAGCCATGGCTGTTTTGGTCTTCTCACGGCCTACAAGTGTTGGCTGACTGCTTTATAAAAGCAGTCTACCTCTGTAATTCCTTGTCTTTGATGAATGAACTCTTGGGGGCTGTGTAAATGGCAGTTAAGTTGTATATTTGAGAAGCAGGCGTGAGGCTTGGAGTAAAAAACTTGATAAAAGAAAGCCAAACATTAAACTTGTTAGTTAAACTCCATAAGATCCTTGAATTCATAAATCAGTTTATTAAAAGGATTGTTTACCTTTGAGTTAAATTACATTAAGATGTAGAGAGTGATATTCTCAAACAATTTACAATTCGTTTCATTTTTTATTATTTGTGGTTTTTGAGTTATTTAGCTTTTTATTCAGCAGCTCTTCAATTTGCAGTTCCAGCCATCCGGTTGCTAGAGTCCAAATTCTCCTAGCAACCATGCACTGATTTGAATAAGAGACTGGACTATGAATAGGAGAGGACCTAAATAGAAAGATGTGTAATATAAAGTAGCAATAACAATACATGTGTAGCCTTACAGAGCATGGGGTACATCTACTAAGTGGCAAAAAATTTGCCAGCGACGGCTTCGCAGCCATTGCAACACTTCGCCAGGTGAAAATTCACTTAGACAACGCTAATTTACTAAAATGTGAAATTGCGTCCAGGACGCCGGCGAATTTCCGTAAACGGTATTACCCTTTTGAAAATCTGATAATAATATGTTTTAATATGTTTTTTAGACGGATCCAGTGACCCTCATTTGAAAGCTTGAAAGAGTCAGAAGAAAAAGGCAAATTATTCCAAAACTATAAAAAATAAATAATTAAGACTAATTGAAAAGTTGCTTAGAAATGGCATTCTATAACATATTAAAGGTTAACTTAAAGGTGAACCACCCCTTTAATTATACCATTTTCCATGCAAGTTTACCAGGCTTTGACTACTATATATTGTAACATGTTGGCATCATTTCTTGATGAAGTCTGATGTAGTTGATCTTATAAATATCACACCCAGATCTTTTGCAGAAGGAATCTAAACCAAAGTGGAAGTTTGGCTTTATTTTAAAGGTCAGTGGCTGATCAAATCACAGCTATAGACTGGTCTCGCCCTTATTGGGGTTCATCATTGTAGTGTAGGTTATGGAAAACTGGGTTTGCTTCCAAGGATTTGCTGTTTTGCATACACATGAGTTGCAACATGCTGCATTTTTCCAGCGTTCGGCGCCTACATGCGCCTGTGTGAGTACAGCCCCATTGGAAAAAACTGAATGTGTCTACTCCTGCGCTCCCCTGCAGCTGAACGCATAAAAACGGAACGCAGGGGAGCACAGCTTCAAATGCTCGTCTGTAAGAGGCCTTAGATCTATGGCTCTACATAGCCACAAGCCATTGTGCTACACTGATGAACCATTATAAAAGAGAAACTGCTCTGTAGTTCAGCAACTGCCTTGGCGGTGCTTTAAACCCTAGCGCTGAGCTCCAAAGTATATCAAGAAAATGGACATTAGATTTCCATTGTATCAATAGACCCTTCATTGAGATTGGAGGAATATTTGAACCGCAATAGAGTCAATTAGACTAGACTTAAAAGGAAGGAAAGGGTTAAATAAAACACAGAAAACCTAAATGTATTACGACATCCTTAGAGAGAAAGAAATATGACCACATAAAAAAAACACTTCTCTTAAGGGAAAAAAGCAATATTCTGGTAATCATCTAAATGTATGGAGGCTTAACTCTCCCAACATTACACATATCGTGCCACATATATATCAAAAATAATGAGCAAAAAAAATACCATATAGCCATTTCTTAGAAATACAGTTCCAAATACAATATAATGTAATATTCTTGATAAGTACCAAGTAACCCTTAGAGCTATAGGCAATCTACATGTAGATAGAAATTACTGCAGCAAATCTTGCAGCCAGCATGTTCTAAAGCACAAAGGATGCACTTAGTATTAATGAGGCCTGTGTGGCAGTAGAAATGTAAATATATGTTCAAGGAAATTGCTAGAAAATTGTTAAGACTTTCTAAACAGGTAAGTGACCGTGTTTAATATGCCTATTAACATAGAACTCCAACAGCGTATCTATTATGCGTTTCAAAAGACAGAATTGTAGGGCCTTTTAACAACTTCTGTAGCACCAGGAAATAGTAAGCTACAGTATATTACAGGTATGGGACCTGTTATCCAGAATTCTCAGGACCTGGGGTTTTCCGGATAATGGATCTTTCTGTAATTTGATCTTCATACCTAAAGTCTACTACAAAATCATGTAAACATTAAATAAACCCAATTGGCTGGTTTTGCTTCCAATTAGGAATAGTTATATCTTAGTTGGGATCAAGTACAAGGAACTGTTTTATTATTACAACAACAAACGGAGACTTTCAAAAGTTGGATTTTAGTGGTTTTTAGAGGTTTTTGAAACCACAGCTAAACTCACAAACTCTAAAACAATGAATGTCATGAGATTTATTCAAAGATACGAATAAAGAGAGTATGAACGGAAAATTATGCTGAACGATGTACTAAAAAGTATGAATACCTTGAAAATCTCTAAAACTTTGAGTTTTTCCAGCCAATTACTATGGAAAAAAATATGAAAACCTTTGCAAGTCCGAATTGATTGAAAACGGTCCAATAAGATCAGATCATTTCCCACTGGCTTCTATGGGACCTCGACAACTTTTACCTGGCAAAGTTTGTATTAGTGGTTTTTGTGGTTTTTAATAAATTAATCTTAGTTTGTATCAAGTACAAGGTACTGTTTTATTATTATATAGAAAAAGGAAATTACTTTTAAAAATGTGGTTTATTTGGAGGCCAATGGGAGCAACAGCCAATGGGTTGTATATATATACATGGCTCTTGTGTATTATAATATATCATATACACTATGAAGGTACTGTATGACTTAAAGGGGACCTGTCACCCTAAGAAATAATTTAAAATTCTTTTCTATCATGTTAGTTGAGCAAAATAAACTTTACTTACACTGTATTTATTATTTAAATTTTGTTTCCTTCTGTCTTGGAATTATACAAACACAGCAAGCAGGCAGCAGCCATTTTGTGGACACAGTTATTAAGGGAAATTGTGTATCACCCCAAAATCTTGTGTATGCACCAGAATGGGGGACCTAATGTCCATGTGCAGGTCCCTACACAATTATAGAGCCTGAGGAGGGAAGGGGGAATGTGGGGAGAGCAGTGACATGTAGGAAGTGCTGAATGGAAAGTGAAAGTAATTGACTGCCCCTCCTCTATGCCATGGGCATAGAGGCGGGGCAGGTAATATTTGATTGACAGTTTAGATATTTAAACACCTTTATAACAGGTATGGATGTTTTAATGAAAAATTTTTTGGGGGTTTCATATTTAATTTGCAAAGGACTTTCATTATGCAGCTTTTTATGTGTAGGTGACAGGTCCACTTTAAAGGAGAAGGAAATTCCCTGGGTGCAAAAACCCTCCCCCTCCCCTATGTTGCCCCACCTCCCACCTCCCCCCTGGCCTACCTGTCCCCCCGGGCAAATGCCCCAAACTTGTTACTCACCCCTCTGCACAGGTCCTGTCCACGGAGTTCACAGGCGCCATCTTCTCCCAAGCGGTTTTACCGGGGATTTATAAAGAGGCAAAATTTAGTTTTTATCACTTGCATTAATGCCCTTTTTTGTGCAAGACAGAACTTTATTTGCTTTAGTAGCCACAGAATGACACAGCCTAGAGTTACACAGCTTGTTATCCACAAAAATCCACAGATCCTTTTCAATTAAGGAAACCCCAACAAACTTCCATTCATTGTATAACTCACATTTATATTATTTATACCTTAGTACATAACTTTGCACTTATCAACATTGAACCTAATTTTTCAGTTTGCTGTCCAGTTTTCCAATTTAGTTAAATCATGTTAAATCAAGTGGCAGAATCCTGCATGGAACTTCTTTTCCAGTTTTTAAACTGGGTAGTCAGCTCTTCTAATACAAGAGAGCACAATTACACTCTCTGCACTAGCGTCTTGGACCGCCCTGGACCCCCAGAAAAGGTGAGCAGGAAAGGGGGAAGAAGCCATCTTAGGGCAGCATGGGGTTTAGAATCACCTCTGTGTCAAGGTCTATTTGTAACGTAAGGTATCCCAAACTCAGAACTAACTCCAAGGACCCGGTCACGGCTCACTCTTCTGCCTATAACAGCCGCCTTTGGCTTTGGAATGAGTTCTCTTTTAATTAGACTTAATGTGAGAGGACCAAGGAGAGAGTTCTGAGCAGGCTAGGGAGCCGAACGTATGTGGAAAGGACTGTGGAGCAGTCAACAAGACATTAACAGGCAGGGTCAAAACCAGACAGGCAATGCAGTACCAAAACATATAACAGCAGAGTAGTCTAGGTCACAGGCTGAGGCCAAACCAAACAGCAGTGACGTACAAATTGGAATCCAGAGAATACCGTATATACTCGAGTATAAGCCGTCCCGAGTATAAGCCGAGGTACCTAATTTTACCTCCAAAAACTGGAAAAGCTTATTGACTCGAGTATAAGCCTAGGGTGAGAAATGAAGCAGCTTCTGGTAAGTTTCAATCAAAAAATTGAGGGTTTCTGCTGCCAATGGAGGTGCTGGCGTCTCGTTTTTGGATGCGGCGACCATTCTTGGACGCCGGCGAATATTCTTGGAGACTATTCTTGGACGCTGGTGACTTTTCTTGGGTGCCGACGACTATTCTTGGGCGCCGGCGACCGTTTTTGCGCTTGACCCGAGTATAAGCTGAGGTAGAGTTTTTCAGCATATTTTGGGGGCTGAAAAACTTGGCTTATACTCGAGTATATACGGTAGTCAAATACAGGCAAAGGTCGGTACAGGGTAGAATGTCAAAGTCAAGAACAGGCAAGGGTCAGGAACAAGAACAGACTTAGTAAGCGCACCCAGGAACTACAGGAATACACCTTTATGTTGGGCAATGCAAAACACGGAAATGCGCCTTTAAATATTTGAATTTCGCTCTAGTGCGATGACGTCAGACGAGGATGCACCAAACTGATCTGGAAAGGCACAAGCGAACCCGGAAGAGCCATAAAGGATCTAGCGCGCACGTCAAGTAGCTCGCACTGGAGGAAGCAAACGTGCCAGACGTCCATGCCTTGGGTGCAACGGGCGTCCCTGTTGCACCCCACTGGACCACCAGGTAATATTCTCATACGATTACACATAAAACCATGGTGGCACAAGCTCACAGTTTTGTGATTCACAATTTCATCAAGTGTTTTATTCCTTATTAATCTCCCCCCCCCCCCAAAAAAAAACTTTCCTACAAATGATGTCAAACTGACTGGCCTATAATTCTCAGACTGAGAAAAGGAATCTGAGTCCAGGCCTGAGGTATGGGGCATGCTGGTATCAAAACTGCTCAGAATCTGTAAACTCACATGTCTTGTTAAGGACCCTTTTATGTGATTCCAACAGCCTATTGGTGCCATATATTGTGACATATTAAATCATCATGTTCTCTGATCCTTTACCAAGAAATGTTTAATGGAAAACACCAGGGATATTTTTTGGTGCAAGTGTGCCGTTGCACATGCAAACCTGAACTTACTTCTTGGTTGGCAGTAGCGCCAGGCTTCCCCAACATCAATAGAAATGCCTGTGCAATTCTGAACAGGAGGGATGAGGAAGGAAGCTGAGCCAAGGCACACATGTTAGCACAAGTACCTTTAATTAATGGGATTTTTCATCCAAATCACTACAACCAATTTAGTGGCACTTTGACTGTGCTTGTGAAAGCCCCCTGTAGTCTTCACTGACACTTCCACCTACCATCCCACACTGGTATTTCAATGCACACAGTATAAAATCAAGTGAGATGGGATCAGCAGAGCTGCACAAGTGACTTCATTGCACATAACAAAGGACTGCACTGCCCAAAACATAATGAACCAGATTACATTCTAAGAGGAAAAGCTTCTTTATATACTATTCTGCAGTTTCCTTAGACTACAATGGAGTTTTCATGAGATAAAACAGCATCTAATCAGCCAAATGAAGCCAGACCATTGTGTACAATAAATACGCCTGAATATCGTCTCTGCTGATCTTTACTAGCATACCGTGTATTTCAAATTGTTCTGCCGGCATCGAACCATTGAAATTAACTTGAATTCAGAACTTATCCCAATCATTTCTTTTCTCTCCGTTTTGCTGATTATGTGATGCTTATTTAATCTTCATTTCTGCAGACTTTAAGACAATTTTCTGGTTAGAATGAATCCACTCTAAATTGAAAGCCCTTATTGTCAGCCCTATAGCCCTATTAGGGACACTAATCAAATGGAATTCGGACTTCACTTGGGAACCAGTACTTTACAATTTAGTTTACAATTACCTTGGAGTTCATATTTTCTTCATCCTTTTCTTTCCTGGGGAAATATAATTAACTGCCAGGATGGAACAACCTTATGTGAACTGTTAACAAAATGCTCAGTGTTTGGACTGTCCTATATAGGTAGAATACATGATTTCTGTGTAACCCTTTATTATTTTTTATGGACTTCTCTCGCCTGAGCATTAAGTTCTTTGAGACTGTCATTGCTTAAAAAATAAATATTTTTTGTTGTTTAATTAATAAATGGTTAATGAGTGGGCATTTTCAGTTTAATGGTGACAGATGAGCCTCGGTGCAAAAAACATCAGTCACCAATCTGCGTTTCAGCAAGGACACTCACTATTAAAGGATAAGTAAACCCTAAAAATTAATGTGGCTAAAATGCCATATTTTATATACTGAACATATTGCACCAGTCTAAAGTTTCAGCTTGTCAATAGCTGCAATGATCCAGGACTTAAAACTTGTCACAGGGGGTCACCATCTTGGAAAGTGTCTGTGACACTCACATGCTCAATGGGCTCTGAGCAGCTGTTACATAGTTACATAGTTACATAGTTAAATTGGGTTGAAAAAAGACAAAGTCCATCAAGTTCAACCCCTCCAAATAAAAACCCAGCATCCATACACACACCCCTCCCTACTTTTAATTAAATTCTATATACCCATACCTATACTAACTATAGAGTTTAGTATCACAATAGCCTTTGATATTATGTCTGTCCAAGAAATCATCCAAGCCATTCTTAAAGGCATTAACTGAATCAGCCATCACAACATCACCCGGCAGTGCATTCCACAACCTCACTGTCCTGACTGTGAAGAACCACCTACGTTGCTTCAAATGAAAGTTATTTTCTTCTAGTCTAAAGGGGTGGCCTCTGGTACGGTGATCCACTTTATGGGTAAAAAGGTCCCCTGCTATTTGTCTATAATGTCCTCTAATGTACTTGTAATGTGTAATCATGTCCCCTCGCAAGCGCCTTTTTTTTCCAGAGAAAACAACCCCAACCTTGACAGTCTACCCTCATAATTTAAGTCTTCCCTCCCTCTAACCAATTTAGTTGCACTTAGTCTCTGCACTCTCTCCAGCTCATTTATATCCCTCTTAAGGACTGGAGTCCAAAACTGCACTGCATACTCCAGATGAGGCCTCACCAGGGACCTATAAAGAGGCATAATTATGTTTTCATCCCTTGAGTTAATGCTGTTGAGAAGCTAAAATTAGGGATTGTAGCAAATTATTATGAAGAAAATTAGGTTGGCCTGTAATATAAGATGATGCTACAGGGCTGCTTATTAAATTCTGATGCTAATTGCACTGGTTTCTGCGCTGCCATGTAGTAATTATCTGTATTAATTACTAATTAGCCTTTGTGACATTTATATTCTATGGGGCAAATTCACTAACCGGCTAAAATTCACCAGCAACGGCTTCGCAGTCATCGCAACACTTCGCCTAGTGTAACTTCGGCAACCAAAGCGAAGATGCGCTAGCATTGGCTAATTTGCATATGACGGGAAATTATAAAGCTGCATGTTGCAGCAAATACATTAAATTACACAAGTCCAGGGAACCTTAAGGGCTCTTACTCACTGGCGTTCTGACCTGCGCTCCCCTGCGTTCCGTTTTTTGGCGTTCAGCCGCAGGGGAGCGCAGGAATAGACGCATGTCATTATTTCAAATGGGGCTGTACTCACTCAGGCGCGTGTAGGCGCCGAACGCAGGTTGAGACGCAACATGATGCATTTTTCCTGCGTTCGGCGCCTACACGCGCCTGAGTGAGTACAGCCCCATTTGAAATAATGACATGCGTCTATTCCTGCGCTCCCCTGCGGCTGAACGCCAAAAAACGGAACGCAGGGGAGCGCAGGTCAGAACGCCAGTGAGTAAGAGCCCTAATAAAGAAAATAGAGTTGTTATATTGCCCTACACATGAGCCCAGTGTATAGTTTATATTCCATGTTTTTTGGGACACTAAAAAATGCACTCCATTGCACTTTGCCTGGTCTGAGGTGGCGAAGGCAAGTCTGGCGGAGTTACGTCCATTCACCAGAGTAAAAATTTGCATGGCAATAGAGTCCGAATGACCACTAGCGTCTGTCTCTTTCGCTAGTGAAGTTACGCCTGCGCCCGTTATTAAATCAGCGAAGTGCCTGAATGACGTAACGTTGGCGAATTTTCCCTTTAGCAAATCTGCCCCTGTGTGTACTTAGGGTTGCCACCTTTTGCTCAGTGGAGACTGGGCGGGGGTAGGGCTGTGACGTGGCACGTCGTGGCATCGGGGGGCGGGCAGGGGGGGCTATGATGCCGTATCAATTATGGGGAATCCTGCCCAGTTTTCCTAATTTGGAAAACCGGGCAGGAAGTTTTGATCTGGGCAGCCCTTCAAAATACCGGGCTGTCCGGGTCAAAACCAGACAGGTGGCAACCCTATTTGCACTGTATATTGTGAGTTGGCCCCTAAGCTCAGTAAGTGACAGCAGCACAGAGCATGTGCAGTGAATCAACAGAAAAGAAGATGGGGAGCTACTGGGGCATCTTTGGAGACACAGATCTTTACTGCTAAAGGGTTGTGGTTGTCTTGGGCTGGTACAGAAGCACAGAACATCATCTACAACATTTCTAGCCTACTTCTTTAGTTAGGCTTTAGTTCTCCTTTAAATAACATTATGAGCAGTGAAAGGCAGGGTTTTTTTTTTTACTGCCAATGTTTTATTCTGCCTACAGGGGTGGTCAAAACACCCCTATTTGCATTTGGCCTTATGCTCATAGGCACCCATGGACCCATGCCTAAGGCAGCAGTTTTAGGAAGGCAGCCCTCGGCTATCTGTATGGTAGATAAAATTACAATTTGCCACTGGATACAGCCCTGCTAATACTGTATAAATAATTGTAAGAAACAAATAATGTTTTATTAAACTTCCACTACTGTTTAGTGGGTTAACTAATATACATTCTGATTGGTGCCCAGAAAGTTATATGTAGCGGTGAAAATATGTATTTGGCTTTGTGCAGGCAAGAAGAATGATATATACCTTTTCTCCACACATTATAAAAAGCCATTGGTGGTCAGGGCCTCCCTAGAAGTTAAAAAAAAATGTTGGCTACCCCTCCCCCCAAGTTATAAAAATACATCGGTGGTCAGGGCCCCCCCTGCAAGTTAAAAAGAAAATGGTGGCCCCGGCACCCTATAAGTAAAAATAAAAATTGGTGGTCATGCCCCCCTGCAAGTTAAAAAAATGGTGGCCTTTGGTCCCCCTATTATTGATAAAAAGCCACTGGTGGCCAGGGCTCAGTTTCAGGTTAAAAAAAACATTGGTGGCCAGGGCCAAAATCTACTGGTGGCCAGGTCCCCCCCAAAAGTTAAAGTTTTATTTGTCAGGGTCCCCCATAAAAGCTTTTAAAAACATTGGTGAGCATGGTCCCCCATAAAAGTTGGTGGCAAGGGTTTTTAAAAAAACTCCACATATTTCCAGTCCAGGCCTGCTTGTTGGGGGCAAGTTGTTATGGGCACTTCTTTCATGTGCCTTCAGACTCACCCAAAGCTCATTATGTCTGAATGGCATAAAAGTTCTTACTTTCTCTTGGGACAGTGTTTTTCCATGTATAGGTACAGGATCCATTATCTGGTAACTAGTTATCCAGAAGGTCCAGAATTATATCTATTATATAGTATAATTAATAATTAATTATGGTATCTATGGTATAATTAATAATTAATGATGGTATCTATGGTATAATTAATCCTTACTGGAGGTAAGACAATGCCATTGGGTTTTAATGATTTGTTAGTAGATTTAATGTATAAAGATCCAAGTTATGAAAAGATCCATTATCTGGAAAGCCCCAGGCGCCAAGCTTTCTGGATAAAAGGTCCCGTAACTTTAGTCAAAGTCATTCTCATTCCATAAGATGTTCGAGCAGCAAAGGCCATGTGTCATTCTTCCTTACAGGTCTCGATCACAATGAAGTAAGTGATTGACTGAATTTTGCAGTATAAAAAATTAAATTATTATAATTAATCAAGTCAGTGACATTCAGTATTCTCCAGAGGAATAATGCAAATATATCTATGGATTTTTTTAAAAATAAATTTTCACAAATGTTCTAGCGGCCTCTTTGGCACATGTAACATGTTTTGCCCCTCAGGTCTGACAATATCTATATTTCAGTGTAAAGGCTGGGGGAGGGAAAGGAACCTTTGTGGACCCAAGTAATGCATTTCTCTCTTCTTTCTTAAAATTACATCTCAAGACGACCATCTTTCACAATTATGTGAACGGCCGAGAAATTGATTTGCTCACCACTCATGGCAACTGTCAGGCTTTTTGGATGATGGAATGTCAAAGAGATATGAGAGTAAATTACAGCGCAGGGGTCATTTATGAGGAATTTTTAAAGTGAAAATATATCAGGTTTATAAATGACTTATATCTTCCATTTATTTACTTATCCCTCTTACTTAGCTCTCATCTCTTACTTGGCAGGAGACTGGCTCATGAATGCCTCAGGGTAGGGCACAGAATTGTACTGGGCATTCCCTTCTTCGGCTGTATTATATTACAGGTATGGAACCTTTTATCCAGAATGCTCGGGACAGGGGTTTTCCGGATAACAGAAATCTTTTCCGTATTTTGGATTTTCATACCTTAAGGTTACTAGAAAATCATATAAACATTAAATAAATCCAATAGGCTGGTTTTGCCTCTAATAAGGATTGATTATATCTTAGATTGGATCAAGTACAAGATACTGTTTTATTATTACAGAGAAAAAGGAAATTATATTATTGGGTATAGAATGGAGTCCTTATCGTAATTCGGAGCTTTCTGGATAACGGGTTTCCAGATAACAGATTCCATACCTGTATAGCGTTCCTTGCATTGTAAAGGCCTAAATATCCTACTTCCACATTGGAAGAGGTGGTCAAGTTGAACCAGTTCAACTTGAAGGGATTGTTCACCTTGGAGTTAACTTTTAGTATGATGAAGACAGAGAGTGATATTCTCAGACAAAGTTATTTTGCTTTTTATTCAGCAGCTCTTCAGTTTCCAGTTTCAGCAATCTGGTTGCTAGGGTCCAAATTTGAATGAAAGACTGAAATATGAATAGGAGAGGCCTGGATAGAAAGATGAGTTAGGAAAAGTAGCAATAGCAATACATTTGTTGCCTTACATAGCATTTGTTTTTTAGATGGGGTCAGTGACCCCCCGTTTGGAAGAAGAAAGCAGACAATTGATGATTATATGATTATTTACTAATTATATGAGTACAGATTTTATTATTCACCTTTCTATTCAGCCCCTCTCTTATTCATATTCTAGTCTCTTATTCCAATCCATACATGGTTGCTAGGGTAATTTGGACCCTAGCAACCAGATAGCTGAATTTGCAATCTGGACAGCTGCTGAATAAAAAGCTCAATAACGAAATGAAAACCAATTGCATATTGTCTCAGAATATCATTCTTTGCCCTACTAAAAGTAAATTTAAAGGTGAACAACCCCTAGTTGTACCCCCTATTGTAAAATATGAACATATTTGAGATCACTGTGAATTTCCAGATCCTTTTTGACTAATATTGTTCTATTTTACTAGAGGGGGTGTATCAT
Organism: Xenopus laevis; assembly: GCF_017654675.1. NCBI lineage: Eukaryota > Metazoa > Chordata > Amphibia > Anura > Pipidae > Xenopus > Xenopus laevis. The sequence goes on along the minus strand of NC_054385.1, from coordinate 108,134,193 downwards.
TCCCTATGTAATTCCACAGTATCATATTCCATTTAATTTTTATGCTTTTTCTGTAAAATTCTTCAGTGACAAGAATCATAAAAGCCAAATACTTCATTAAAACTCAACATTGCCGAGACAATTCATTAGGACGGTTGCTGATATAGAAGTGCCTACTTATGTCGCAGGGTATTTATTCTGTTGATTTCGAGTGTTTACGGGTGTCATCGAGAATACAAGATTTATATATAAACTATGTAAATTGGTTTCAGCTTTATCGCTTCTTCCATATCTGCTTATAAGTGCTATTTATATGCAGCAGCTTGTGTGTAGGGATGCACCGAATCCACTTTTTTGGATTCAGCCGAACCCCCGAATACCGAACCGAATCCGAACCCTAATTTGCATATGCAATTAGGGGTGGGAAGGGGAAAACATTTTTTACTTCCTTGTTTTCTGACAAAAAGTCAGAAAATTTCCCTCCCCGCCCCTAATTTGCATATGCAAATTAGGATTCGGATTCGGTTCGGCCGGACAGAAGGATTCGGCCGAATCCGAATCCTGCTGAAAAAGGCCGAATCCTGGCCGAATCCCGAACCGAATCCTGGATTCGGTGCATCCCTACTTGTGTGCATTCGAGAACTCTAAGTGACCTGTTTTCAGCTGCCTCAATTGGGTATTAGGGATAGGAAATTGGCATCTTTATAGCTAAATGTATGCAATCCAGTTAATATCCAGTTCAATCTGGCTCTCAACCAGCAACCTTTGTCTTCCTTTCTCTATTACCTTTGTCGCATAGATTTACCAGCACAGGCTGCCCTCAAGTCCTGGTTGACTAAATTCCACACCCTGTATACACATAATAATATCCCTTCATTGTTTACCTTCCCTTGCAAACTTGAATTTACTTTATAGATTTAGAGTCAGGAATGAATTTGTTTTTGATAGTGATTATGATTTGGCAGAGCCCAGCACTCAAGTATGTAAGGCAGGAGTCTCCAACCTTTTTTAGCTGTGAGCCGCATTCAAACACAAAAAAAGTTGGAGAGCAACACAAGCATACAAAAAGTTCCTGGGGTGCGAAATATGGGCTACGATTGACCATATGTGGACTGGCAGCCTACAGGAGGCTCTGGCAATACACATTTTTTTTTGCAACTAAAGCTTGAATTCAAACCAGGAAATCAAAAATAAGCACCTGCTTTGGGGCCACTGAGAGCAACATCCATGGGGTTGGAGAGCAGGCCATTGTTGGGGATCACTGGTGTATGGGGGGGTACTGTCACTGAGCACAGTTATTGCTTCAAAAGTATATAAACCACCTACCATCGATGTTGCAGCTAGAACAGGTAGGTTGCAAGGAGCAATATTGTTTTTAAAGGGAATATTTATTTTAGAATTTATTTAGATGAGAATAATTTAAACAGCTTTGCAATTAGTCTTCGGTGTTTATGGTTTTGTGACCATGGCAACTAGCCAGCAGTTGAAAAACCAAAATAGACAGCTGCATACAGAAGTTATATGCATATGCAAATTATCTCAATTCAGGTAATTTGCATATGCATATTAGGGGCTGGATTTGGAATCTTTTGAATAAATAAAAATAAATTTGTTGCGTTCTTAATTGTTCATTTCCCTCTAAGGCTCAACAAACCGGGAAATTAGTATGTCATAATGTTATATTAAACAGGCAAGTTGCAGAGAACAGTAGGCCATCTTGAATCCTCAAGGTCAATCTAAGTGGACAGTGAAAGTATATTACACCCCACAGACCAACCTGTGTGACAGTTAAGGCTATTTTCTTATTCCAGATGACTGTCGAAAATTACATTTGCGAGATTCCTCTCGACTGAAGACCCGCCTAGTGATGCCAGGAGGATTTGTCTCCAGCATGTTCCAAGAGATATTCAAGTCCCGCTTTACTGCCGGCGAGTGGTATAACTTTACTCGGGGGCTGTATCTTTACAAGGACTACTTGGGGGTCCGAGAGTTTTTGGCTTGGAAAGGTACGAGTTGCATTCCTTCCTAGCATTTGCATCTGTCTAGTGCTTTATGTTCTGATTTTCATTCTTTCTTTAGCACAAACACCCTTTGATTTATCTTCTGATTTAGAATGCTTTGTCCAGGACCAACAAATCCACAGTTTTTTTTATCCTGGTCCGGATAATTATGAATCTGAGTTTATGTGAAAGAAGTCTTTCTTCCACTGTTGGTATGGTCACACAACCTACTCTTGTTGTCCATGTAAAATGTTTTTTGAACAAAAAGGATAAATTATTTTTTCAAAACCACCCTCTCGTTAAATTGTTTCTGATTCTGAGTGTGCAAACAGGTAGATCAATCACACAACCTACTCTTCCCATTCAGGTACTCATCTAGATGCCTTCCCCAATCAATAAACTCCAATGGAAGAAAACTTATACTTGGTAGACGGAGGATTCTCGATTAACTCTCCTTTTCCCCTGGTTCTGCAGCCTGAGAGGGATGTTGATGTTATTTTCTCCTTTAACTACTCATGGGATGCTCCATTTGAGGTGAGAGTCTATTATAAGACCCTACAAAGACCCTATCAACGGAGACTCAATTCAGCTGTACTGTATTTGTTGTGCTGTATAATTTGCCTCTGGGTGTGATTTAAAAAGGTGAATAGCCACTGGATATTTGCAGCTGCCACAAACCAATTCCACTACAGATCCAGGGCAGGCAGCAGGCCTGAGGCGACAGGGCCCACTTTAAGTCTGGCCCTGAATACAACAACTTCACAGCTCTCATTATTTACAAGATAAAAGTTTCCCATCCAAGTTTTCCATTTTCATGAACTATCATACTGCATAATCCTTTCCAACTTGGTGTTAATTCCAGGTTATGTACAGATCCCAACCGTTGCCCTTTAGTTTAATGCAGGGCTTTCTGATCAGTACATGCAAAGCCAGGGAAGAGGATCCATGAACACAACATTGGCATTGCGGAGACCATCTCTCATCATTTGTATGCAAAATAACAGGGATCCTAGGGATGGTTGTCGCTTTTAAGTTTTTCCAGAATCATAGAATATGGCATTGGATGAATGGGGTTTGAAGCTCAGCTAGGTTAGCCGTTGATTTGATCCCAACTTATGCCCTTATTGGAGCCCTTCAGTATTGGTATAGTGCAGGGTTTTTGGTAAGTGCATGCAAAGCCAGCTAAAGCTGAACCAACATAGACTGACATTTAACAAAACTGCCTGCTAGATTCTGTTGGATAGTGTACAAATTGGCCGTGAATGAGAATTTCTGACTGATAAGTACCCAGTCTTAGCAGAATTTGCTTTTGGTCCCATACATGCAGCATTCAGTGCATGTCTGACACTTTTCTTTCTTTCAGGTGCTGCACTTGAGCTCCACCTACTGCAGAGAGAGAGGCATCCCCTTTCCAGAAATCACCTTGACCAAAGAGGATGGGAAGCAGCCAAAGGAATGCTACGTGTTCTTGGACCATAATAACCCTAGAGCTCCCATAGTGCTTCACTTCCCCATGGTCAACAACACATTCCAAAAATTCATAAAACCAGGTATGTATGTTGCACAAGGTCACATGGGGTGTTTTCTAAACCATGCATATTGGTCCAAGGGTAAAATGTGAGTGATTTTAATCACTGTTGGGTTACCTAACAAATTGGCTTCACTTTTCCACTTTGATATGACAGGCCATATATTAAGTTGTAAGAGTACTTAGAATAAATGCACGTTTGTACAGCAGCTCTATGTATTCTATAAAACCCAAAGAGGTTGTCTCACCACAAAGCAGAATTCAGAGTGATTTTATTATTGTATAAGATCCAGAGCAAAACACTAGTTATGAGACACTGGAGGGCTGGCATTCAGAATCTTGTCTAGAAAGGCTATATAACTGGTGGAAGTGCCAATCTGTCAGTCATCCCCAAGTCATTATAATTGATAACCTCAGGCACAGTGTCAATGCTCCTCTGCTGAAACCTGGAGCAGCCCATGGTTCTATTGTAGTGAGAATAAACCCCTAATCATTCCTGTTGCATTCCCAGGAGTCGAGCGGAAGACTGAAGAGGAGAAATTAAATGGAGAAGTAGACTTAAACAGAAAGGAGTCACCGTACCGGACAAAGAACTTTACATATGAGCCATAGCCAGTGCTTGAATTGGGGCGGGATGCGGCGGGATGGCATGCCGTTACTTTTTTTAAATGACTCTTCTCCATCCCGTCGGGCGGGATGGTGCAATTGATAATACCGGAGCTATGTGGAACTGCTCCTTTTTTTTTTTTTTTAACATTTCTCGGTGTTTTGGCGCTGTGTTTTAGGACTGACAGGTGATCATAGCCAATTATGTGAAGAGTGCTAAATTTTACTAAACCCTATTGGCTGGGCGGCCCTGCATGATAACAAATAGCTGCGCACTGCAGGCGCGCGCCAATTAATCAGTGTGAGGAGGACGAGGAGCTGCTGCTGGAGTGTGAGGGCTGGGCCTGCAGTAAACCTGTGGCTGCTAATTGTAAGTTAAAAAAAACGAATTCTGCTGTATTGTACTACTTGCCCTCCGGATTGCAATCTCCTGTACTTTTCTGGGTGGCGGGTGACTGAACTTTGTGTCTGCGACGCTGCTGTGTTCGCGCATTTTAATTGTCCCAATGTCCCACCACCACTTTGGAGCTTTCAAAGCTCCATACGGGGCCACAAAAACGACTGGAAGAAGTGGAGCAGTAATGATGCTGTGTGCGCAGCACTCTCAATCCGATAGGGCCTGGCCGGTGAGATCAAACTGTTCTTATTGCCTGCAACGTTTAAAGGGTAGCTAAAGTAATTTTTTAAAATGCATAAATAGGTTCCTAGCACAGTAGCACTAAATAAAACATTTTTGTAATGTATATGATGTCTGTAATGTATATGATTTTGTACCTGCTTTGAGATGCATGTAATTGTGTCTGCGGCTTTCTCTTCTCTTTCTTGCTTGCGATCTCTTTCAAAGTTCAGCGGCCGCTGGCCCTCCTGCTCACTAGTGATTGATGGACTGCCCCTCTGATGCTTAATAGCTAGATAAGGTGTTTTATCCCTTACATATATACATGCTTGTTGAGAAATGACTAATCTCAGAGCGTGAGGGAGTAAGGCGGCCTGCTGAACTTTGAATTAGATCGCAATCAAGAAAGAGAAGAGAGAGCCGCAGAAACACGCTGACGCTCCAAGATTGCTGTCATTTCTCAACAAGCATGTAAATATAAGGGTTAAACCACCCTTGACCCGTAGCTTTCTTTTAAGCATCGAAGGGGCAGCCCATCAATCACTAGTGAGCAGGACGGCCAGCGGCCGCTGAACTTTGAAGTAGATTTTAACAGACAGACATACATTACAAAAGTGTTTTATTTAGGGCTACGAGCGTATTTATGCATTTTAGAAGTTTATTTTAGATCCCCTTTACCTCTCCCACCTCTGGCATGGTGTTACTGTACTGAGTGTCATCTGCTGCCACCAGCTCCTGTGCACTGTGCTCGCTGCCTGTTGCCATTACTGATGTCCCTGAAGTGCAGGCTCGTGCAGTCCCTAGAGCTGAGGACACTGTCTAGGGGCGCAGAGTCCTGTCCCCACAAACACGGATTTGCTCTTATCCCCAGAGTGCAGGCTGCTGTCCCCACAAGCAAGGGCTGATGATGATGCTGTCTCCATGGCTCAGACTGCTGCTCCTGTTATCTCAGCCACTTTTGGTGCCAGGTAGTTTTGTCCCTTGGTGTGATCAGGCAATTAGCAGCAGAAAAAGGAGAATCTGCACCCCTCCTCTCCATCACCCCAGAGGCAGGAGGATTTGTGTGAGGTAAGGTTCCAGCTCTTATCTCACTGATCACCCAGCCTGACAATGCCTCCTTTCTCATGAGCTATTTTAACCCTTCCTAGACTTCCTCTTAAGTTTTCCTGGTTTTCAAGTATGTCCTCCTTATTTTATCTTTTTTTTTCTATTCCCTGTCATCAGTCCTGGGAGTGTACTCCTGTGTTTCATTTTTGTGTAAACAAATATAATAAACTATCTATATAAAATATTTTTTCCAGTGCCCAAAATGAATTGTGTGTGTGTGTGTGTATATATATATATATATATATATATTTATTTTTGAAACGTAAGTGGGGGCAGTGATCACAGGACTATCTTATTTCAGTCCTTCTGAAGTGGTGTCAGTGGGAGCTTATCTTGATTACTGCCTATTGTTCAATTGACAGGCTCAGCAGACAAGGCTCTATTTACATTACAGCAGCTTGTAGGAGGGAGGGGTAATGACATCACTCCAACTTGCAGTGCAGCAGTAAAGTGTGACTGAAGTTTATCAGAGCACAAGTCACATGACCTGAGGGCAGCTGGGAAATGTCAAAATGTCTAGCCCCATAGCAAATTTTAAAATTAGATATAAAAAAATCCATTTCTTGTTTTGAAAAACGGATTTCAATGCAGGATTCTGCTGTAGTAGCACTATTAACTGATACATTTTGTAAAAAACATTTTTTCCACGACAGTATCCCTTTAAGTTCAGGTAAGTGGTCAGTATCATTGGCAACTTGGAACATCAATGGATCCTGTTACATGGGAAGAGACACTTTAGGTAGTTAACACTTAGAATGCTGTATCTTGCCAAAGGTTTAACCACTCAAAAGCACTTTACCCCAAAGGCAGACTCCACTGAAAAAGATTGCTATTTTCCCTATATAACTTGTTTCTTTCTCCACCGTGTCATCTGTTTTTGAAAGTCTTCAATCATGCGGCTACCTGTGAAGATGCAACTGTTTTGACTTTTCAGCAAGTGGACTAGACATCTGGACAAGCTACACCCCCTGCACTCTCTGATGTGGTCTAAAATCTTCACTAGTTGCCTAGGCCTCTGGATTTCAAAAAGCATTTAGGACTTCAGGTAAGTCAAGTGGTCAATCTTGAATACTATGCAGAATCTGAAAATGCTGTAAAAAATATGACATTCAAAGGTAGTTAGCCAAAAATGTAATGTATAAAGGCTGGAGTGAGTGGATGTGTAACATAATAGCCAGAACACTACTTCCTGCTTTTCAGCTCTCTAACTCTGAGTTAGTCAGTGACTATAAGGGGGGGCCACATGGGACATAACTGTTCAGTGAGTTTGCAATTGATCCTCAGCATTCAGCTCAGATTCAAAAGCAACAGATATGACCCATGTGGCCCCACCTCAAGTTACTGATTGGTTACTGCCTGGTAACCAATCGGTGGAAACAAAGAGCTGAAAAGCAGGAAGTAGCGTTCTGGCTATTAGACATTGAACCACTCTAGCCTTTATACATTACATCCTTGCAGACTGTAGCTAAAGGGGCATACTTATGGTTAGGCATAAAACAGAATAGTGGATTCTATATATTTCTTGCAATATTAAAAAAAATATTTTAAATAATCATGGAAATGTTGGTGGGCGAGGCTTATTAAAAAGGGGGTGTGGCCAATGCATGTGGGCGTGTTCTAAAAAAATTTGCGCGGCACATTCCCATCCCTCCACTTTTTTAAACCCAATTCAAGCACTGGCCACAGCACTTTGACCGTTTGGTAGCAGTGAATCAGTATAATGTGCTGAACAGCAGTGAAAAGATTTCAGGAGCACTAAAAGCAGCAGTGGCTCGTAGGAAGAATGAATTAGCTAAGCTGCCACCTAAAAAACATGTGTGATGGGCATTATAAACCTATGCAACAAAATAATTTATAATTCCGCTTGCAGCTCAACAGGCCTGTGTAACTTGATGTTTTCAAATCCCAGCTCATTTTGTTTGCTTGGTTGGTGGTGTATTCCAGAAAGTGACTTACCAACTATAAACTTGTCTGTTTTGATGGCTGTACATTGACCAGGCTGCTGGGTATCTGGCTGAACATATAAATGTGAGATTTGTCAAGCCACATGGATGGCTTATTAGCATTGTGAGTGTCTTGAATGGCAGAATCTGACTGGTGCCAATACCCAATCTACCTGTGGGGGAAGGAGAAATTGGGGACAGAAAGAAAAATCTGAAAGGATGTCAAAACTGCCTCCATAATGGGTCATACATGCCCGTGCAGTTGGGCAAGATCAGTAGGGCCAGCTAAAATCAGTTGCTTTAGACTTGAGATAAAAATGCCTTATTTTGCTGAGACTTAAAGAGATTCTGTTTTTTTTGGTACACTTGTATTTATAAATTACACCCTGTACATTGCAAGTCATTCATTTTACCATTTAAAATGTTAAAAATGTTTTTTAGCTGTAGTATTGGTGTTTAAGCATCCATCTCAGGTCATTGTGCCTAACCCAGTGCTTTTAGAAAGAGCCAGCACTTCACAATGGAACTGCTTTCAGTTAATCTATTGCTTCTCCTACTCAATGTAACTGGAGGAATCGTGGTGGGGCTATTGAGTGATATCCCCATGTCTACCACTAGGTGGTAATAGCAATGCACATGTAAGGAAGCTGTTCTCTTGTTACCTTGCCATTAATCTGCTGATGGACTGCTAGATGGGAAAGAAAGGGGGTGATCTCACTCCAACTTGCAGTGCAGCAGTTTATCAGTTCAGAAGTCACATGGCTGAGGGCAACTTGGAAATTAACAATTAACGAAATGTCTAATTTCAGATTGAAAAATGTATTTAAAAAAAAACACTGTTTGCTGTTAAAAACAGATTTCAATGCAGGATTTTGCTGGAGGAGCGCAATTAAGTGATGCATTTTGGGGAAAAAAATACATTTTCCTATGACAGAATCTTTTTAAAGGGCCAGTACCACCATAAAATGAAAATAAGTTTGGCGTTTGTTCATCCAGCATCTACAAATAAACTATTTTAGGGGATAGATGTAGTGTTTTACATGAGCGAGCTATTCATTCCATAGTTCTGTAAAGAAGCTATAAATTATGCTTGACCCCTTTGTTGAACACAAGTTCAGTGCTTGTGATAACAGTGAAAGAAAAACAATCCTTTGTGGGGGGGGGGGTAGGAATCTTTTGCTCTTTGATAAAACCACTGGCAAAATGCACGTTAGGTAAAACTTTTATTAATTTTGCAGGCACTGAATAAACGGTGGCGTAGTCGTGTGTATATTGTTTCTGCTGCCCATTTGTTCATGAATTTCAAAGACTTAATTTCTGACATCCTATCTTCATTCATTTCTAAGGTCCCAGGGTTTGCAGTTTTACAGGTTACTCGGCTTTTCCAGTCTTCTCCAACTTTGTGGAATCCTTGGGAGTAGACAGAAATAAATATAGACAAAGGATTCCTATGGTTTATAATGTGTTGACCTGCACTGACTCTAACCCGTTGCTGAAAACCTGCACCCAATGCAGCCTGTGGGTCCACTTCTATTTATATACCCTGCCCAACCCTGTCTCTGCCATCATTATCATGGTGGATCACAGTTAGGTCAGAGCCTAAAAAAACCCGCTAGCAGCCCGAATACTTAGTGCAAGTGTTGGCATGAACCTGACCGACCAGTGGGTTTTTGGCCAGCCCGCACATCACTACTGGTCAATATGAGACCCCTTTTGCTCTGTTACAGCACTAGTTGCTAATAATTATTAATATATTCAAAAATCTTGCTTTATTACTTTACTTTTAAATCATTTTTAAACTTCTCAGTATTACTAGGAGCACAATGAGGGTGCCACTCTCATTATTATATGACACCCTCAGAGCTCATTTTATTTTGGAATGTAAGCCTGTTAATATCTGAAATACACCATCTCTTCTAACACAGGAAAAAGGCTTGTGCGGAATCTATTTCTTAATTAAAACAATGAGTAAAAAGTATCTAAGGGTTTTAATAGTTCTGGGTCTAAAAAGTCCCAGGGCTGGGCTAATAGCAGTTCTGGCCCTGCAAAGTCCTACATAAATCTAAATTGCACATTTTCAGAGATTACCCATGCTACAGACTAATTTAAGCACTCCTTTCCCGCTTGTTGATGAACAGCTGGCGAAAGAGGGGTTAACATTAGGGTGGGGTTTAATTAATGGAAAATGGTTTCCACAAACCCACTGAGACACTTCATTTCTTTAAATTAAAATTCTTTAATTTCTAACTTTGGCCAATATTTGAAAAAACAGAAACAAACATAAATTGCTCCTTCAGACTCCAAGAAAGGGAAAACATTATACTACACATACTGACACTGGCAGTTAAGAGGCTGATGTGCAACTGGTCAGTGGCAAACTCATAAATGAGCAAAGTGAAGCGCTCTAAATGCGGTTCAACTGCAACTTCTTCGGCTCTTGGTAGTTACAGTTAAACATCTGAAGGCTAGAGGTTAGGTTATATACGCCTATCCTAGTTCCTTCAAAATTCCAGGCCCTTTGTGTGGTTTAAATCCTTCAGTGCCAGTCTCCTGAATCCAAAGACTATATTTGTTGCTGCATTACTGGATGGGAAGGGGATTGGATAGTATGGATATTGCTGAGATGTTCTGGGAGAGTGATGGTGGTGGAGGAGGAGGGGTAAAGCTGTTTGATCATATCAAGATGGGTCACAGCCATCCGCCAAATCCCACTGTTCAAATTACCTGAGTAAGAGAAAGAAGTCTGTATTGATAAGCAATATTATAAGGATTTAGGAGTGACATATGCTCTGTTTGCCATGGTTTTTTATGGTGCAACCAGACCATGCAGTTTGTCAGTTGTCCATTGCAAATATTCTGTAATCAGCCAGTAAAAGCAAATTAAATGAGTCAGCGACTCACAGCATGACTGCACAGAAAAAAAAGTTAGGTTGAGAAATTTAAACATAAATATATAAAACAACTACGGCCTTTGAACACGGTTTGATTACTATGTCTTAGGTTAACATGTGTTTTAGCCCAAATTATAATATATATATAGTATATATACAGCATATATATATATACAGCATATATAAATAAAAAAATTGGGGCCCAAAAAATATTTAAAAAAAACCCATTGCTGACAGGGGCCTATAGAATATTAAAATAATACATTGGTGGTCAGGGGATTAAAAAAAAACCCACAAATTTGAGTAGAATTGAACTCATGGCTTCGGGACTTCAACTTCGCCTCCTTTCGTGACTTTGGGTCTTTTTGCTGATTCAGGACTTAAATTTCAACTGTTTTTGTGACTTCGGGTCTTTTCGCCGCTTTGGCAGTTCGGCTGTTTTAGTGGCTGCGGGTCCTTCGGCACTTCCGCATTTCGGCTGTTCGGGACTTCAAAAATGGCAGCACGGCTTCTCGCTCTCAAAGGGGGCCCGTCTCTTTCAAAAGTGCAGCACTGCTAGGCCCCCCTTCATGCCCGTGCCGTCCCCCCTGTCCCCCCCTGATGGCGGCCCTGCTTATAGGCATCATAGTGATTGGTACCCCATCCTTTCCCTGTCAGAAATAAATACTGAGCTGTATTTAAGGATCCACATGGGCTAGGCAGCATTTTGACTTAAATGGGTGGTTTCACCTTGAAGTGAACTTTTAATATTCATACCTCCCAACATTCTGTAAACAGATTGAGGGACAAAAAGATTTGGCCCGCAGCAATTTTTTTTACCTTGCCCCTTTTTTGTAACCACAGACCCTAATTTTAAAAAAATTGGCAGTTTATGAAAGTTTGAACACATTTCCGTGGTTTTTGTGTTATTTCTCCATGTTGGCTTGGGGGACACAGGAACAGTGGGGTATAGCTTGCACTACTAGGAGGCAGGACACAATAAAATAAAAATAACTAGTCCTTCCTGCTCCTCCTGCTATACCCCAGCCCACAGGTGGAGCCAGGCCAGTTTCATTGTGTCCTCAGGAGGTTTGGATGTAGGGTTGCTGTTCAGGAGTTAGATTTTATTTATTTATTATTTAATTATTTATTCACACAACAGAGAATGGACTGGGCATCTACACTGAGTGGATTGCTTTCACTGTCCACCTCCAACAAGGATGTCACGGGCAGGCCCGGACTTAGGGTTGCCACCTTTTCTGGAAAAAAATACCGGCCTTCCTATTTTCTTGCAGTTTTTTCCTATTAATAACATTGGCATCAAGCATCATTTTTACCGGCCAGGCCGGTAAAATACAGGCCAGGTCGCAACCCCATCAGTTCGGGCATTTGCCCGAAGGGCTGCTCTAGCCTCTGTTTAAGTGGGCTGCCGGCTCTCTGAATAGATGCAGCACTTATTAAACATTGCGCAAGTTTTGTAAGGTGCAGGACTGCCCTGCTGGCTGCTGCTCAGACTGAGGGAGGGTGTGGGGGGGGGGGGAGCACAGGGCCTGCAGATCGCTCACCATTAGGACACAGGAGCAGCTTTTTCTTTGTGCACACTGTGACTGAAGTTTGCCGGGATCGTCTTCCGAGGCCCGCCTCCTGCCTGTGATGTTCCTCTGTCAGGGAAGAGCAAACGAGCGCCAGAACAACCAAACAGATGCAGACAGCCTCGCACTGGTCTGGGCTCTGAAAAAACTGGGTAAGTTTGTGGCTGGCTGCTTTCCACATTCCCCCTCTGCTCTCCCCCCCCCCCGGCTAAACTGTGTGCCTGGAGAATAGTGGAAAAGACTAAAGCTTTTTTTCCCTCAAACTATAACTATCTGCCAGTGTTAATTTACTCTCCCACTTTTACAGAGTATGTATATATATATATATACACTACAATAAATTATTGTGATTTTTGAAAATGGAGTGCTGGTCCTTTTCATAATCTGTCCGTCTGTCTGTCTATCTATCTATCTTTTTATTGTCTGTCTGTCTGTCTATCTACTCATTAGTAAGCAGCCGCACTCGAAAACCGGTCTTTCATTGATGTGTACAGGTGCAGGGCAGACCTGGATTTGTGGAAAGGCCACCTAGGCCCGGGCCTAGGGTGGCAGGATTTTAGGGGGGTGGCATGCTGCCCAACCACACCCATATTGGTTCAAAAACACTGGGGATGCGATGGAGAAACAATAATTTTTTTAATTTCTCTTGCGCCAATCCCCATTGCTCCTGTCCACCTGGAGGGGACAGGGGTGATGAACGGTAGTGGGCCTAGGGGCGCCCACTATGTAAATCCGGCCCTGGTGCAGGGTCAAACTTAATATATACAATTTAGTTGAAAAGACCCGCACTACAATTCTTTGTGAAACAAACAAATTTCTTTGATAGATAGATAGATAGAAAGATAGATATAGATAGTGTAGGGGCCCCTATGGGTTAATCTGCCCTGCAGCTTTAAGGCCCCCACCTTTTTCTTAGAGTGATCTGCCAGGAGAGAATGACACTCCCCTGCTACACTGCTATATAATGTGTGTAGGGAGTGGCCACTTCCTCTTTGGCCTGTGGATGGTGATCCAGCTGGGTGTGCTCAGGGGAGCCTGGGTACAGCTAGGCCCAGAAAGGCCCATGTGCTTTGGAGAAGAAGTCGGGGACCAGGTAACCCCGTGAATGAGGAATAGTTACACTAGGGCAGACTTGTCATAGTCTCTCTAGGAGAGAAAAGCAGAGAGGTGAGAGAGAAAGAGCAGCTGAAGCTCCAACAAGGATTTGCAGTAAGGGAGTAGCTTCCCAGAGGCTCTGTGTGTTGCCTCCAGTCAGGGACCTCAGTGAAGAGGGACTGTAGGGTAGAAGCTGCTTTCCTGACAACTTCTAGGAGGGAATGAGTGTGAATACTGCAAATGCCTAATGGAGACCTTTCCTCTGTGAGAAATGCCTAATGCCTGCAGCTCTGTGTGAGAAATGTGCTATTGCCTCAGCTCCTGCGTGACTACTAAACCTGTGGTCACTTGCCTCGTGCATAGTTAAATAAACCGTTTCTGGTTTTGTTGTATGCACAGTAGCCTGGGGGATGTAGTTGCACTACACCATAGAGGGAACACTTCCACATGGCGAAGGCCCTGACCCTGTTGTGTAAGTCGCGTGTAACCCATGCTTCTACTGCTAGCTGGACAGTTTAACTATTTGTGTGCTATGCAGCCCAAATAGGTGTTACAATAGATAGATCGATATATTTATATATATATAGATATAGATATATATATATATATATAGATATATAGATATATATATATATATAGATATATATATATATACAATGCTTAGGGGAAGTGGGAGAGTAAAATAGAATGTATGATATGCACAAAATAAAACCAATTTAATTAATCACAAAATTGGAGTGCGGGATATATATATATATATATATATATATATATATATATATATATATATATATATATATATATATATATATATATATATATATATATATATATATATATATATATATATATATATATATATATATATATATATATATATATATATAGTATCAGACAGTGCCTGCACTCAAAGAACGAAGCCAGAGGTGCACGACCAAGTTTGTAGTAATATTGAAAGGAGAGTCAGCACACTCTGTATAATTTCAGGTGAAAACAAGTGTTGGTTTATTCACACATCTCATCCTCATCATGAGATGAGATGTGTGAATAAACCAACACTTGTTTTCACCTGAAATTATACAGAGTGTGCTGACTCTCCTTTCAATATATATATATATATATATATATATATATATATATATATATATATAATTATAATATTATGGCTTGGGTGATACCCGACTCTGTCACAATATTTCCATTTTCCGGGTGCTTGGTCAAATAATATGTAGATAATTATGAAAATTATCCGTTTTATCGTGATTTTTGAAAACGGAGTTCTGGTCCTTTTCATAATTTTATATATATATATATATATATATATATATATATATATATATATATATATATATATAATACAGAAGAGAGGATCAGCACTCACAGGACTTAAAAAATAATAAATTTATTATGAAAATATGGACTAACGTTTCGGCCCGCCCTAGGGCCTTTCTCAAAGTATCAAACAAACAGTGCAGTTGTCTTAAATACACTTACTGGCGGGAAAGGCAGCTAGAGTGACGTTCATACCTCGTCACAAGATCAGCGACTCCCATTGCAAGTCCCAGTGTGGCACTACTGTATCATCCATATCATTTAAAACTTCCCCATACAATTACTTTAAAGCTTATAACATATTAACAACTAGAATAAAAACAAAGCAATATGTAGCACTATTAATATTGTGGCAACATTGTAACATTCCCATATAGCTAGTGTATATATCATACTGAACCAACCCTGTTGCTCGTGTTACTTAATTGCTGAAATTTGAGAAGATATTTAAATATTGGCCCCCGGGATACATCTACAGAACTCCCTCCATTCCTGACAACATGTAAAAAAAAATTTATATTACCTATTACAGATAAAAATATATAGTCATCCCTTTGTATATATTCAGCTTCCGGTCAAAGTGATATGTCACCGTCTCTACGCTGTTCCTCAACTTTACTTATAAGAAGATCCACCATCTGTTAACTAAGTGTGTTATGTTTCTAAGTGGTTATACAGAATTTTTGTGTTAATAATCAATAATATCATTGTCCATACACATGATATCAATCATTAATCCCCACTCAATGTGATACTAAAAATTAGATAAATGTATGCTTTAAAATATGCATTAAATCAATTATCCCATTATGTGTGTCAATAAACTCATTGCGTGTAATCCAAATCTCCTGCGTGTTTCCTAACCCACAGGGGAAACCACTTATATCTAGTAATTACAAAAACAAATATACAAAAAGTTGTACCCCAGTGAACACCTGTATAAGTACAATCATCCATAAAAAATAATAAATAAAAAACGTATTCAAAGTTCAATAGTGTGTTAAAAAATACAAAAATCAAAAGTCGGCACTTTTCATAATAAATTTATTATTTTTTAAGTCCTGTGAGTGCTGATCCTCTCTTCTGTATCGTATGCTGAATTTATTGATCGCACACCCAGGCATCTAAACAGTTTTTTTCGTGAGTGCTGGCATCTCTCTGGACATGTCTTACTATTTAATGCCGCGCACCCGTGCTTTCTATATACCTTTTTGAAATACTTATTATACATTTTGCTTAAATCACTACAGGAGTTGGAAATGAATAGTGGAGATTCGAGCAGCTGATACATCTCTGATCGAACCCATGACTGACGGCAGCAGAGTCTATTGTGACTCCGATTTGATGATCTATTAATGTATCATTTGACCTTACCTTTGGACTTTAACTCACAGAGTATCTCATCCGTTGAAAGGCCGATTAAGTGCAGAGGTGAAAATTCCCCAATATCGGCTGTACTTGTCGCACACAAGGCTTAATCCGGTTGACGCGGGTTGCTGTCCTCTTGTCCTCCGAGGGAATGGTGGCGCCAGTGTGGGGGCCCAGTATGGGTCTACCCGGCACCTACAGTTGAGATCTGCAACTTAGGATACTAGATCCCGTCACAGGAGAACCGGTGTACTGGAGGCCTTCAGTACAGACGATGTGCGGCACAGACTGGAAATGCAGGATTACCTTACCCGATGAAAGGCCGACTAAGCGTAGAGGTGTAAATACCTGAATGTCGGCTGTATCGGATATATACAAGGCTCAATCTGGTTGGCGTGAGGTGTGGTGTGCTTGTCCTCCGATGGAATTGCGGCGCCAGTGGGGGGGCCCCACATGGGTCTACCCGGCACCTACAGTTGCGATCTGCTGTATAGGACACCAGATCTAGTCACAGGAGAACCGGTGCACTGGAGGCCTTTATTACAGACTTTGTGCTGCACGGACTGGGAGAGTTCTGTAGATGTATCCCGGGGGCCAATATTTAAATATCTTCTCAAATTTCAGCAATTAAGTAACACGAGCAACAGGGTTGGTTCAGTATGATATATACACTAGCTATATGGGAATGTTACAATGTTGCCACAATATTAATAGTGCTACATATTGCTTTGTTTTTATTCTAGTTGTTAATATGTTATAAGCTTTAAAGTAATTGTATGGGGAAGTTTTAAATGATATGGATGATACAGTAGTGCCACACTGGGACTTGCAATGGGAGTCGCTGATCTTGTGACGAGGTATGAACGTCACTCTAGCTGCCTTTCCCGCCAGTAAGTGTATTTAAGACAACTGCACTGTTTGTTTGATACTTTGAGAAAGGCCCTAGGGCGGGCCGAAACGTTAGTCCATATTTTCATAATAAATTTATTATTTTTTAAGTCCTGTGAGTGCTGATCCTCTCTTCTGTATCGTATGCTGAATTTATTGATTGCACAC
This sequence comes from Xenopus laevis, assembly GCF_017654675.1. Taxonomy (NCBI): domain Eukaryota; kingdom Metazoa; phylum Chordata; class Amphibia; order Anura; family Pipidae; genus Xenopus; species Xenopus laevis. The sequence goes on along the minus strand of NC_054385.1, from coordinate 108,117,101 downwards.
CCAGGCATCTAAACAGTTTTTTTCGTGAGTGCTGGCATCTCTCTGGATATATATATAGCTAGATTTGATAGACTGGATACCCCGGTGCTCGTAAGAAAATTGTATAAGGTATGCAGGAAATTACAGCACTCAGGTTCTTTATTCAGCTCAACGTTTCGAGCCTGCACAGGGCTCTGCGTCAGGAGTACATAATATTTTGTTATATACTCCTGATGAAGAGAGAGAGAGAGAGATAGATGATATATATATATATATATATATATATATATATATATATATAGACGTGAGACCAGAATTGGGCCATCATTCAGGTAAGCTGCAAATTCTCTGCCTAAAGCCCAACAAGCGTCAGTCTCTTCTCCCCATGCCTGCCACTACAGGGTTGGCACAGCACATTCATAGGGCAGCTTCTATATCAATTACATTTTTAGACTGTGCCAAATGCTTCAAATGTTTACCATCCGGCAGCAAGGAACCTCTGTGCTCCACGTGTAAGCCGCCTAAGCTGCCTGAGCCTGTTCAGGAAACTCCAGGATCCAGCCCCCAGGTAAGCCTAGACTCTCATGTGGCACCAACAGCCCAGGCCAGAGACCCCCCATCACAATCTCCTCCTCAATGGGTTCCTCAATTGGCGTCTGGCATTCCCAAACTGGCCGATTCCCTAGACAGACTACTGGTCCATCTAGACAACCCCAAGCCTAAGCCAGCCAAGTGCAGGGCCTCTCTCCATCTGCAGCAGAGACTGATGAGTCCATTAATCCATCTCCCCTCCCTCCAGACTCGGGAGATGAATAGGCTCTCTCTGATGGAGAACCATCTCACAATTCAGACCAGGAAGAGGAGGACTCTCCTAGGTTATCATCCGAAGCAGTAGACACCCTAATTACTTCCGTACTAGAAACCCTACACCTACACCTGAAACCAGTTCCAGTACTTCCTCGGGTCTTTTCAAACATCAGAGTAGATCCTCTCCTTCTTTTCCCTCTCATGATCAACTAGACTAGATCATTCAGCAGGAGTGGGATAAGTCAGAGAGACGTTTTCAACCAAACCAGCATTTTCTCAAGCTATATCCCTTTCCTTCTGACCTTACTGAGACGTGGGCCTCTCCCCCTTCAGTGGATGCCTAATTGTCACGCCTTTCTAAGAACACAGCATTGCAGATTCCATAGACAAAAAGCTGGAAGGACTTTTACGTTCCCTTTTCTCTGCTACCGGCACTTCCCTGCACCCAGGTTTGGCCTCAGCCTGGGCGAGTACAGCTGTCCAGCCTGGAAACGCAGATCCCTACTTCAGGAGATTCGGTATCACAGGATGAGAGTACCTCTTCACTGGTGGATGCAAATCAGTCACCTGACCAAGGGCAGACCCCTCTGGAGAACCTCAGTGGTGCTTACTCACCACGGACGCAAGCCTCTCCGGCTGGGGAGCGGTATTAGAGGGACGCTCAGTACAGGGCCTCTGGTCTCCAGCAGAGCAACATCTCCACATGAACCTTCTAGAGATTCGGGCAATCAGACTAGCCTTAGTCCACTGGCAACAACAGCTAACAGGACAGGCAGTAAGAATCCAATCTGACAATGCCACAACAGTAGCATATATCAACCACCAGGGCGGAACAAGAAGCAGGAAGGCACTGAAAAAAGTAGGCCTCATCCTTGCTGGCAGAGACCCACCAGTCTCATCTCTCAGCAATTTACATTCCGGGACTACTCAACTGGGAGGCAGATTTTCTCAGCAGACAGTCCCTAGATCTAAGCTAGTGGTCAGTAAAAGACAAAATATTTCACCAAATCTCTCAGAGATGGGGTATACCAGAGGTTGACCTCATGGCAACCCGTCACGACCAAAAGGTGCCTCTCTTCTTTGCATGCTACAGGGACCCCCTTGCCTTAGCAGCAGACACTCTGACCACTTCCTGGAACTTCCAGCTTGTTTACACCTTCCCTCCTCTTCTTCGTCTTCCAAGAACAATCAAGAAGCTACAGAGGGAACACACCACTCTTATCCTAATAGCTCCCAGATGGCCTCCTCGCACGTGGTTCTTGGACCTAGTCAACCTCTCGGTGGACGAACCATGGATCCTACCCCCCCATACCAGATCTTCTATCTCCAGGTCCTATTCGACATCCATGTCCAGCCAAACTCAGATTGACAGCATGGCTATTGAGACCGCAATCCTAAAAAGACGCTGTAATTCACACAATGGGGGCAGCCCGCAAGCCTGTCTCTGTCAAAGCATACCACTGTGTATGGTCCATCTGCCAACAGTGGTGCCAGAGCCAAGGAGCAGACTTCCAAATGTTCTCCATCTCCAATCTTTTGGCCTTCCTTCAGGAGGGTCTATCCATGGGACTTTCTTTGGGATCTCTGAAATCCCGGATATCGGCCCTGTCCATTACGTTCCAAAGGTGCCTAGCCTTACATTCGGATGTCAGGACCTTTCTACACGGGGTAGCCCACATTAAGCCCCCTGGCCGAGCACCGGTGCCTTCCTGGGACCTAGCTCTCATTCTATGAGCCCTACAATGGCCCCCTTTGAGCCTATGTCTTCCATCTCTCTTTAATGGCTTACTTGGAAGACGGTGTTTCTACTGGCCATAACATCAACTAAGAGCTGTCAGCTCTATCCTGAAGATCTCCATTCCTTACATTCCTTTAAGACAGGGCTGTCCTTCGCACAATTCCATCCATCCTTCCTTCCTAAGGTGGTATCCACCGTCTATCTAAACCAGGACATTACCATTCCAACTTTCTGCCTATCCCTTTCCAACACCAAAGAGGTGGCACTTAATTCCTTGGACCTATTTGCATTGAGTCAAAGACATCTGCAAATTGGACTCCCTGTTCATTATTCCTGCTGGGCCCCAAAAGGGCTCCCCTGCCACCAAGGCATCCATCTCCCTTTGGATCAAGCAGGCTATTCAAAGAGCCTACACAGCAAAGGGACATAGCCCCCAGCTAGACTCAGAACTCATTCCACCCGGGGAATGAGTTCATGCTGGGCCTTTCGGACTAGGTCTCAGCTGAACAATTGTGCAAGGCTGCCATGTGGACATCCATCCAAACCTTTGGCAAATTTTACTATTTCAACACCTTTGCAGCATCTGACACCCGCTATGGCAGGAAGGTACTCCAAGCCACAGTGGTTAGTGCCACATAGGCCTCTCCTTCCTGCCCGTGTCTTAGGGGACAGCTTTGGCACATCCCCACTGTCCCTCAAGCCGACAATGGAGAAAAGGAGATTTTGTGTACTTACTATTAAATCTCTTTCTCTGCAGTCACTTGGGGGACACATGACTTCCCTCCCTGGATTGAGGCCTTCACTCATTTTCAGACATGGTGGCTAATTGTAGATACCTTTTTGATTGTTCATAGTTAAATAAAGGTTCATTTTTGCTAGTAACCTGCTGTTCTTTGCTTTGGTATAAACTGGCCTGGCTCCACCTGTGGGCTGGGGTATAGCAGGAGGAGGGACTAGTTATTTTTATTTTATTGTGTCCTGCCTCCTAGTGATGCAAGCTATACTGTGTCCCCCAAGCGACTGAAGAGAAAGAGATCTTATGGTGAGTACACAAAATCTCTTTTACAGTTATGCTAAGGTGAATTGCCCTTTAAGCTGCAAGTCAGTTCTCCCAAGAGACCTGTTTATCTTAAATTGTTCCAATTGTTTTTTGCTTATCTTAAATTGTTAAAAAAAAGTATACAAGTGCACCTGCCACATATTCTGGGCTCTAGAGCTGGGCCAGGCTGGCCAGGCGCCTTATGCAACCTGGTCGGTCGTGGCACCGACTGGATGCTTGCATTGCACGCTCATGCGCAAATAAATAATTGTGCTCATGTGCGAATAAGCACCCCTGTGCATGCGTATGTACATGCTCGCATGCCTACATGGATCAATGCGCATTGGCAAAAAGTACGGAGCAGAGAGGGGACCGGACTAGGGGTAGCAGGCAGAGAAAGCACGTGCTTGGGGCCCCCCAGCTTTGCATCCTAGGCACATGCCTACTCTGCCTACCCCTAGTTCTGGCTCTGCTGGGCTCTCTGCCAAAAGCAAATTGAGTTTTAGAAACTTTGTATAGTTTTCTGGCTGTTCAGTACAGGAGATCAAGGAGAAAGTCAGTACATTTCAGTAACAATCTGGGACTGTGGGTTGGGCTGTCAAAATCGGGACTGTCCCACGAAAAACGTGACAGTTGGGAGGTATGAATATGTTATAGAATTGCCAATTCAAAGCAACTTCTTTTTTTATAGTTCTTGAATGATTTGCTTTCTTCTGATTTGCTTTTCTTCAGTCCAGCTTTCAAACTGGGGTCACTAATCCCATTTAAAAACAAATACTCAGCAAGGCTACAAATGAATTGTCATTACTGGTTTTCATTGCTCAATTTTCTATTCAGGCCCTCCACTATTATTATCCCAGTCTCAAATCAAAATTTAGTGCATGGTCTCTTGGGCAAGTTGGAAGCTGAAATTGCAAACTAGAAAGCTATTGAATAAAAAGCTAAATTAATTAAAAACTACAAAATAATAAACAAATACCAATTGCATATGATCTCTTTCTACATCATACTAATAGAAATGCATGCCAGTGCTTCAACGTTAATTTTATTGATTTCTGGGTGAAAGGACTCTTGGGGGCACGATACACAACCAGCAAATCCAGAAATGATTAACTAGGTCACACATATATGGTTATACGACACTGACAAACTCTGTTCCCTTTAGTCTATGGTCTTGTGGCTAATGATCAGATATAGGGAGGGTACTCAACCTTGTTTCAAAGTAAGTGTATAATCCCTGAGTGAGTGGGTTTATCCAAAACTTGATTGATGCTGTATACTGATATATATTATTCCGTGTTACCAGTACACGTAATCCAATGTTATAAGCAACTCTATCCCTCCACATGTGGTGCAGGGTCCATCTCCCCTTTTCCCTCTTATGATATTAAACATTAGATTCACTTGACTAGCAACGACACTTAATTACACTACATGGCTAAAATGAACCTTGTATATTTTTGGCCATTTTTTGCCACTGGCGTTGTGAATGGGGCCGCCCATGATGACCCATTAAAAAAGTGTTGCATCTAACCGAACACACAACAATATTTTTTGAGATGGGAGGAGAACAATTAAAATGACCAACTCGAAGCTCTGAACGAACACTGAATGACCAAAGCCCAAACTGATCAGCCATCATTTGTGCCCAACCTCAGTAATGCTCTTGTGGCTGAGTGGAAGCTCTCAAGATATATTGAAAACCGCACCTCCCTCGCCTTTCCTATGGCAAATCCTGCTAGATGGTGCAAAAACTCTCTAGACAGTCGGCACACGTCAATCATAGTAGTCACAGTTGAGTAGAAGAGAGCAGCACAACACCAATATAATGCAGGTGGGGAGCATCCCCATTTATTTTCACCACCAAAAAATCAACGTTTCGGGGGGGGTTTTCACCCACCCTAAAATCAACGTTTCGGGGGGGTTTTCACCCACCCTTCATCCTGATGAAGGGTGGGTGAAAACCCCCCCGAAACGATTTTTTGGTGGTGAAAATAAATGGGGATGCTCCCCACCTGCATTATATTGGTGTTGTGCTGCTCTCTTCTACTCAACTGTGACTACTATGAGTGGAAGCTCTCCCCATCTACAATGTTCCTGTATGTCGTCAAAAGTCTTACTAGAAAAGTTGCAGCAATGGGAGCATCACCTTGATATTAATACCATTGGTTTCAGAATAAGATATTGGGCATTAAGACTTTTGTAACTTATTGTGATCGTGTTGTTTGCAACAAGAAGACAAGTGATTGAATAAGGGCTCATACTAAAGGGGTGTTTTACCCTGTGTTCCCCCTGTGGTCAGTTTTCCTGCTTTCAACCACAGGAGTGTGCAGAATAAAACACAGCCTGTTCTTCCTTATAGTACAGTATTGACACAGGCGCATCCAAGCACTGAACACATGTGGAAGGCATCTTGTCATTCTGTAATAAAATGACTAATTTTAAGCTAATTTTTAATTGGCCTTCATTTTTTCTTTTTTTTAATGTTTTTGAATTAATTGAAACTTTCTGGAAAACAGGTTTCTGGATAATGGATTCCATAGCTGTATATCCTAAACACAAAATACATTTGGTTCTTTAATTAGACTGAGTTTCTCTAAAGGACTTGGACTGGCACTTACAGTATGCCTGAGATGTCTTTCAACTTTTCTGTCTGCTCTTTCTGTCTGAATAATGATGAGTGAATCTGACCCGTTTAGCTTTGCCAAAAATGGCAAAAAGTAGCCAAAATGCATTGGGGTCTATGGACGTCATTTTCCCGGGAAAACATGGCAAAATATTTCACTCATCACTAATCATGTAACAAAAAGCATCCATTTTTCCTAGTTTAGCAATTGCAAAAAGTATGTTTGGTACAAATACAAGTCCTGTTCACTAAACACATGGTAAAGAAGGAGCTACACTGCCCCACTATGTCACTAAATAAATATAACAATCACTGCTTCCACTAAGACTGGAACTATACAGCAACTGTAGCGCTGCTTCTTTTAACAATGTAAAAAAAAAGTCTAAACACATGTAAAAATAGAATTTGTTTTATTAAAATACATATAAAAATATAATCTCTATCAGTCTAAGGTAAGTTATATTGTTTTTACTATGTAAAACAAAAAAAATAAAAAAGAACCGCACCAGGCCCCCCACACTTTGTTGAATTTGTCTGTTGCCCTATCTTGTTTCGTGCGTTAGTTTGATCAGTGGAAGAGCTCCGTCTACCAGCCATCTCCAGAAGGGTATGATAGGAGGGATTTTCCCCAGCCAGTGCATGATCACAATTTTTTTTGCATAGAACATGAGGGAGCGCAGCAGAGTTCTAGCCGCGTTAGTGGGTATTACGTAGTCAATCACTCCGAATAAGCAGACAACCGGATGAATTATTTGTTGTGAGCTAGTGTTTCCATTACCTTGGTCTAGAATGTCTTTACCGGGGGGGGGCAGGACCAGATCATGATAATAAAATTGGCACCTGTGGATTTGCATTGGGGGGGAAATCCCTATTCTCTATACTAACCATAGTCATTGCTGGGGTAAGGGTGTGGAACTGCACATGAAAGGCTTGTATGAGCTAGAAGTACCTATAGAGTTGGATTTGGTAACCAGGAAGCCATTCTTGTAATGTGGGAAACTGCTCATTTAGTTACTTTGTTACTAAGTCAGACAGATTTTTAAGGTCTAGTCATGCCCATTACAAAAAGTCAGGCAGGTCAAGTAGCTGAGGAAATTATGAGTTCCCCACAAGGGAAGTTTGGGTGACAAGTGAGGTACTGGGTGGCTAAGAAGTTTTAGCTCTATAGACCATGCTTTGTGTGGGGTGGCAAGAGTGCTTGGCAAGGTTGCCATGTTGGAAGGGTGCCTGTAGGGGTAGGTACCAAGGCCCTCTATAGAATATAGGATGGAGGCATGGAAGACCATATTAGGATTGTAGGGGTTGGGCGAGAAGCACCATTGTAGGTAGTAAATTTGTGAGGCTAGGTAATAGGGAAGGTCAGTCCCCCTTTGGTAATGGGTGCTGTCAATCATTCCCAGGAGATGCGGAGGGTCTTCTTGGCCCAGATTAATGGAAGTATAAGTTTATTAAGTTTCTTGAATACTTCCCAAAGTTCTGTTGGTGTTGGATATTTGGAGATTTGTAAAGAGGCTTCGAAGGTTGAAGTCTGTTGCCCCCCCGGCATGAAATCTGATTGGTCTGGATGTATCAGATCTGTGATGGCCCAGGTAAGCCACATGGCTAGTATTTTTGCATCAGTGTTAATGAGAAAAATTGTTCAATATGAACTACATAAGGTGTGGTCCCACCCTGCCTTGGGGATGACTATTATGAGGGCTTCTAGGAATGATGGTGGCAGGGACCCACAACCTCTGCTTTCTCAACTCCTTCGTTGCCAGCTTTCCTAGTTTGGCCAATGAACGTGATTAGAGAGCTATCAGTCTCTTTTAGTTCTCAGCCTAGAAGGTGTAGGTGGTTCTAATGGTTGCTTCCTGTTCTCCTTAATGCAAGTGAGCTTCTGGCAACTCATCAAAGTCTTTGAATTTCTTTTGGCGATCTGAATTCATTAGCCACTGCTCATCTGGTGGTGTTGCAGCATCATCAGTTTTTTGGCCTTCTGTAGTTGTTGTTTTCACATAAGGGCCAGGAATGAACGGGGGCTTCAATTGCCTCTCCATTAGAGCTTCCCAGTTCATTGACTACAAATACAAAATTATTAAGTATTTTTATTATATATGGAATATTTAAATGCTTAATTTTTTAAATAACAACGGCAATAACAAATAACAGATGTAGCTCAGTTAAATGTTAATTATAATTATTATAATATGGAAGGATGTTTTTAGAGCATCCAATTATTTCTACACCCATTCCTAAATATGACTGCCCTACAAGATATCTATAATATTAACTTACCTCGAAGTAGGGATGTCTCATCACTTGTTCGCCATCATCTTTAACTGAACCGAGACGTTCTTTGTAGTCTTTATTTAAGAGCTGCACAAGAGAAAAATAATAGTTACACAGGAGCCCGTATTAAAGCATACTTGCTTTTCTGTTATGTAATTGAACCTATTCATGGTGCCTTTTTATTCTATGTGCTGCTTTTTACCAATTAACATGCAGAGCGGCGCAGAACAAATGACAACCAAGAAGCATGAAATGCAACATGGTGGTAGTCACTGTGTATATGTATGTATCTATACAGAGAGGTGCACTTAATATTCAATATAATGATATTCAGCTCCTGGATGCTAGATGGATTAGTGGCAATTGTATGTCAACTGGATAAAGTACTAGTATCAAATAGTAACTTACTGCTCTTAGTATTCCACTGGTGTTATCATCCAGCCAGTCTGGATAATTTGGTTCTGCATGAACGACGTCTGCATGCAGCTGCTCTTGATTTCCATCGAATGGCAACTGCAGAAAAAAAAGATATCATGAACTTAAGTTTTCACATAGATACTTATGTATTTGGCCAGGTGATTAATGTTGAATGCTTCAATAACTGATAGAATGAAACATTGTATTGGGGCTCAAATTTTATATCTCATGACAACATATGATTGTGGGCTTATAATATTATCCTCTTCAATAGAATAAAGGGAAAAAATAGAACTCCTCCTAGAGCCGAATCAAATCTAAAAATGGATGCTTTAAACTTACCTTACCAACAGCCATTTGGTACATTACAACACCTAGAGCCCACCAGTCTACTGTTCTGTTGTAAACCTTTAGTCTGTACACTTCAGGAGGCACGTATTGCAGAGTTCCACATGGGATATTCATTCTTTTTCCATAGCCAATTCCTTAAGTACCAGAAACATTATATTAGCAAATAATCAACTGGAATTATCTAATAACAGGCATATAATTATATATTGAAAAGACAGACAACGTAATATGGATATAAATGTTATTACCACACGCATTGGTTTACATGAACTTTCTGTATTGAAATCTAATATAGATTTGAATATATTAAATATCTATAATATTGTGCAGTTACTGTCCTGGGACAATACTGTATATGTTTTACAATTATGCAAAGATAGCTTACCTGATTTGCACAATCCAAAATCTGCAAGTTTTGCATATCCACTACTGTCTATAATGATATTAGCAGGTTTCACATCTCTGTAGTTAAAAAAAACATAAAGAAATTAAAATGGCTAGTATATTTCCCCATGAATATACTACAGATTATTATTTTTTATATTGTAAAATATAATAGCCCCCTGATATAATCAGCTCTAGCTGCTACTTAAGCTTGCTACCTAGACAGCCTGGCCTTAGAAAGACCTGCCCAAGACAAAATTCTTCTAGATCAGCCAATCACCAAGTCATAGACCCACCCAATGACATCACTATTCCACCCGTGACCAGCTTTCAATATGCAAAAAGGTGGCAACCCTACTGCTACTACAGCTATAAACCCTTTAACATTCTACAGTGCTTACCGGTGGACGATACTTCGGTCATGCAAGAACTTTATCCCAAGGACCATACAAGCAGAATAAAATCTACAAAAATAAACACATGTACCATTAGTTATAAATACACAACCATTTATCTATGAGAAGAATTGTAGCTGTTACTATAAATATTTGGTTTGCTGCATTATTCCTTAAAGAGGCCTAGGGAATGTGCAAATGTACAAAATAATAGTTAAAAGAGAGAATTCCTAACAAATGCTTGGCCCATACTTATGGTACTACTTAAGCAATTGTTAGCCTACTGCCAAATGTTAACAGTTATAAAATGCCTAAAATGACTCACAAAGTGCTGTTTGGTGGGAGTGCACCATTTTTCAGTTGAGCTGCTAAGTCGCCTCCAGTGCAAAATTCCATCGCTAAGTAAAGATTGTGTTTCCTCTGGAATGAACAGACTAAACCCACAAGGAAAGGGGCTTTCTCATCTCTCGCCATCTTTAAGATGCTTTTCTCCTCAAAAAGACTGAAATAGAATAGACAGCTTTTGGTTATGCATATTCAGTACAACATACAATTTGACATGGTATTAACAAATACTAATATGTCATAAAATTGCACCCTAGTGGCCAATTCAGGGCTGCTCCTGCTATAATTCAATGTCAGAACATTGCCTTAGGTGGCAGTGAGTGGCTAGTTGCCATGGGGGACAAATAATCCACCTCCTGTAACTTTAAGAGCCAAATTGCCGGTTCTGGCTCTGCTAGTCCAGTGAGCGAAATTGTGTCCCCCTTTCACCCACTCCAATGTTTAAGGTTTAAGGTGTGAAGTGGAAAGAAGCACCATTGGGGCTGATATCTCAGACAGCAGCAGCCCCAGAAATCGCAATATCATTTAGGATATTAAAACAAAGATTTGCATAGGTGCTATAAGCAACTACCTCTGTGTAATTTAGTTCTATGTTAGTAAATCAGTCCCCCCTTTTTTTGTAAGTAAAAAGCTTTTTACTAACCGTTCCATTTGTAAAGTGCTAAAAACGACTGCCTTTGATACACGTTTGATGGCAACCAACTTTCTTGTTTTCTTATGTTCTCCTAGAAAGACCTGGAATGAAAGCAAGTTCATTAAGTTTCCCTGAATATGCTAATAAACAACTGAATCTTATTTAGGGATGAGTAACTCACCGCTCCATAACTTCCTTTCCCAATCCATTCACAGAAATCAAAGTCTTCAAGAGAGCTCCAAGACATTTGCAGATCACTGAAAGAAGATAAACAAGAAAGTAATGTTTAGTCATAATTTACACACATATATATATACTAAATGCTAAAAGTCTTGCTCCAGCACATTATATAACTTTCTCTGTTATACCACTGCACAAGCATAGTGTGCCATTGCCTAAGCTTGAAACCGATTAGTGTATTTTCGCAGCAGTCGGCTTTTAAAACAGTGCAAACCATTGTCAGTAGTTTAATATACTTATTACAGATAAAGTTATATAAAGCAGTAACACAATGAGGCATGGGACCTGTTATCCAGAATGCTAAGGACCTGGGGTTTTTCAGATAATGGTTCTTACCTTTAGTCTACAAAAATCATTTTAACATACATTAAACATAATAAGCTTGTTTTGCCTTTAGTAAGAATTAATTATATCTCAATTAGGATCAAGGACTGTTTCAATATTACAGGGAAAAAGGGAATACTTTTTTAAAATCTTAATTATTTGATTAAAATGGAGTCTATGGGAGATGGCCTTCTTGTAATTCAGAACTTTCAGGATAATGGGTTTCTAGGAAATGGATCCCATGGATACTATTTTGCAAAAAAACAGAGTAAAGTATATAAAAAATAGAAATAACTCTTAACAACTAGTGATGTGCGAATTTATTCGGCAGGCGCGAATTTGTGGCGAATTTGCGCGATTCGCCGCCATCGAATAAATTCGCAAAACGGGCGGTGGCGTCAAAAACGGGCGCCGGGGTCAAAAACGGGCGCCATTGTCAAAAACTAGACGCCGGCGCCGTTTCGCGAATTTTGCTTGAAAATCGCAAATTTTTCGGCGAAGCAAAACGGTGCAAATTCGCCCATCACTATTAACAACTTATCAAGTTTAAGGTTCTACCATATAATATAAAACACATCATGTACTGGTTCTAGTTTTAGTTTAACGTACGCTGAGTCTGGAGGCTCCTGAGGTGCACATGCACCTTCACTCTCTCCTCTCTCTGCCAACTCCTCTTCCTGGGCAGGATGGGCAGCAATTAATGAACTTTCAGGTTCCTGGGGTAGCTAAAGAGCAAGAAGAGAGTGTAATTATTCAGAGCCTTTAAGTAAACATGAGAATATTAATCAATTGATATGATAATATTTGAGTTACCTATTCCAAGCACTTCTACTTAATTGGTAGGTGTGAAAAGGCACTAGTATCAAGGTAACCCAATTATGTAATGGTTTAAAGCAGTAATCTCCAGCCAGTGGCTCAGGAGCAACATGTTGTCACTAACTGCTTGGATGTTGCTCCCAATAGCCTCAAAGCAGGTACTTTTTTAAATTCCTGACTTGGAGGCATAAAAACAGAGCCTCCTGTAGGCTGTCAATCCAGATAGGGACTACCAAATAGCCAATCACAAGTACTTATTTGGCAGCCCGAGAGACATTTTTCATGCCTGTGTTTCATGCCCAACTCATTTTACATTTAAATGTGGCTCATGGGTAAAGTAAAGTAGGTACTTACAAGTTTATCAGAATCACTCTCAGCTTTGCTCTCTGAAGTTTCTGTCCCAAGTACCAGATTATCCTCAGGCGGTTGCGATAGCCAACTCTTTGCAGTACTAAAGGATAAACTGCTACTGTCTTCTGAAGTATTCGCTGGTACGGAACATTCTGCAAAAATAAAATAATGCAAAACTTCACCTTAGGTTCTATAAACTATGGGTTGGATTAAAATCTGTAAGCTTGGAACAACCAGTTAATAGCCATACGTTTACTGTATATATTACAATGTGCCAGAGAAGAAGTAATGACTCTCCTTCTATTCCCTTACTGGCATACATTAATGAGTGGCCTATAGAAGCTGATGATCTGAGGCTGGTTATATAGAATCCATGTGCTTGTCTCCTCTGTGTAAAATGTGTCACCCGGGGTTGGTTTTAATTTGGCGATACATTTTTCAATACTAGTCTTTTGTTAAACTTTATATATGTAAATACACTGAGGGATAAGCATGGAGAATATAGGATTCACTATGTTTTGGTGGTTAGCCTACAGTAATACAAAACAATAAAATACAACTGAAACATTGATTCCTCTAATACTGTACCTGAAGGTGACTTCTTTTCAAACAAGCTGGAATCCTGTTGCAATAGCAAACTATTTGCAGTACTATAGGATGAAGCACTGCTGTCTTCTGAAGTCGTGGCTGGTATGGAACATTCTGCAAAAATAAATGAAAAAATATAAAATAATGCAATACTTCATCTTAGGTTCTATAGACAATGGGTTGGAATAGCTTTTTTTTATTGTATAGATTTATTGTATATTGTGAGTAGGTTCTAGGTAACTTTTTTAGATTTACGTTTTACTGCATGTATTAGAGCACTAAGGGTTGCAAATATGTGCCCGTAAGTACTTATCTAACAAATATTTGTGCTCCAGGGTGATTTGTCTTCCCGCCCTTATTTGCATATGCATATTAGTCCCTATTGCAGCCGGTATCTCCGGCCTCTCTCTGTTTCTGGATATAGATTTATATTCCATAACTCCAGTTATATAGATGTATATAGATACATAGTTTTGACTAGCCACAATAGAGAAACACAAACCCATGATATATCAAATACTGTACCTGAGGGCGTCTTGGCTTCTTCAACCACTATTACCGTTACTTCAGGGATTGGATCAATATTGATGGGGTCACTTTCATCATCTGTTAAACTCTGTAAAGATAAATATTTAATGATCAGTTGAAAGATCTGATATGCAAAAGAATAGATAGTTAATGCCAAAGAGAAATGTCTTGAAATTCCCATGGTGATGATTATGGAGAGAGACATTTATTCATAGCTAAAGGAAACAGCAAATATCCCACCCCATATATCAGCCAAGCCCACTTAGCATGTCTTACAGGTGGATATATCTAACTATTTTTGTGCTCACTGATACATTATCCATAAGCCCATTGCTCATAAAAGATACACTGTTTGATTTACCCATTATTAACGGAAATCTTTCTAAAGAGACTTTGGGGCTCCAGCTCAAATGATTTTAGAAAAATCTGAGTATATCTAGAGATTGTGGTTTTACTGTTTGGTGTTTTTTATGAATATACTCACTTTGGACAATTCAGCAGCTACGCTGGGGGTTTTGCTGTCTGAGTCGTCCTTTTCCTCAGTCTTCCAATACTCCTGCTCATCCACTGGTACTATACTAACAGCAGCTAAAGAAGGAGCAGGTGCAGCTTCTGCACTGAATTCTGTAAAAACCATATAAAATAAATGATCAATTTGTGCTTTTTTTATCTGAAAGTAGAAATATTGTTGACAAATGCAAAGTTCTAGGACTTAAATTTACACAGTGTTTATTAATTAATCAGCAATTTGTAACATAATCCCAGCATTATTACAGCATGGGAACATATTGTGCTCTAACATTTACTACAAATACTCAACCTTGGCCTAACGTTAATAAGCATTAGTAATAAAATAATTATTTTATCATATATACTGTATATTATATATATATATAGGGTAAAGCAGGGTCGAATGGGAAAAAACCCAGTGGGCCCCAACCCTCATGGCCCCCCGCTGGGCTAGACCCCCTCTCATGATATTCTGATTCTACAAAAAAACATTTTGGTGCTGTTTGCGCATGTGTCACACCATTTGCGTATGCGCGCTGAGCGGCACCTTCATACATGCGCACTGAGTGGCACATCAAGTGAAAGGGGGGCCCTGGACAGCAGTCCCAGTGGGCCCTGGGCCTCCCAGTCTGACACTGGGGAAAAGCATGGGGTGAATTAATTATGTAATGCAGCATTAAGTGGTTATTAAAAGTCAGTGAATTCACTAATAGAGTGCTATACCTTGTATTATCTTCTTTGCTTCTTGTATTGTAATTAGTATTGCTCCAGGACTTGAAGTAATCTGAGCAGGGTCCGATAAGCTCTTTTTGGCACCCTAAAAAGTTTAAAATAAAGTAATTTAAGATAAATACATCACATCATTTAGCTTAAAAACTCAATATTACCATTGCAAAACCATTGTGCACTGCCAGAACACACAATTTTGACTGGGGTTTTAAGGTGAAAATCTGCATTTTATAGTTTCACCATTTATTGTAGACCGGGTTCCTATGGAATAGATTGTGTTCCACTATGGGAACAAAGAATCATATTTGGTTTGCAGAATTTGTGTTACATTTGGTAGAGAAATGTGATTGGCTGGTTAGAAATGTCAAGCCTGGCGATTCCCAATTAAACTATATAAGTAAATGAAGGCCATTACTTAAATATGCTATTTACATCCTTTATGAATTTATGGGTTTGCATATTGATGATGATGACTTTATCAGTCATTTCCTATAGACTTCCTAAAAGCATTTTGCAGGGGCACAACATTATACACAAGTATAAAAGTAAGTCAAGGCCATCTTTTTAATTTCAGAAGAAAAAGGAATTGTTACAATATATTCCTTGTGCATGAATGTAACATTTAATTATTTGTATAGAAATACAGTAAGGTAAAACAAGACAAGTCTTGGAATGGCCACCTGTAAATCCTCAGACACTAACTTGTTGTGACGTTGATTTATTCTTTAAACTTATTGAAAAATGTATGTACTGTTTGACAAAATTCAATAAAAGGTACTTACAAAAGTAGATCGCACAACAGTGCTTATACTTGGATCTGACGGGTACTTAACACCAGTAGTAATAACTGATGTATCTATGATTTCTGCATCTGCAAATATCAAACAAAATAATATAATGAATATAGTGGATTTTTATTCTGAGCTCGTATTCTGGTTACATTCAGTACAGGAAAGGGGTGAAGTAGTGATGAGCGAAATTTTTCACCAAGTTTCACCATAAACTCTAATGGGTGAAAAAAAATTGTCACGAGTCAAAAAGTTTTTGCTCAATTTGTAGCACATCAAAATACATTTTGACACCCATAGACCAATGCATTTTGGCAAATTTCAGCCATCACTAGACAGAAGACAGTAAGTTTTAAAAAACTGTACCTATTGGATTCTCATCTTCTATTTCCAATATGCTTGATGCTGGTTCTTCCTTGATTTGTTCCTCTATGACCTTTATCTGATTCAATTCTTCATCAGTATCCTTAGGAATACTCTCAGGAAGTTCCTGAGTTTCAACTGATGCTTTTAATTCAACTTCACTTTCAAGTTGTTTTTCAGGCATTTCTTCATTCTCTGTAGGTTCTTCTAGAGTAAGTTGAACAGGTGAAGGGACGCTGTCTTTCTTGGATTCCTGAATGTGAAAAAAATACACATAGTAAAAATATCCTTATTGAAAGCATTTGCAGACCTATATTGTATCACAAGTTTATTTCTATTAGTTTTGTTCGCCAAGATATAGATTTTATATATAAACTATATACATGGCTACACATGTTAAAAAGCAAATAAAGGACTATTTTAATATCTTAAACTTTCAAAGCGGGATATTTTTATGGCATTGAAAGAACTCAGTAGAGTAAAATTTCATATATTTGTCAAGTCAAGCTCTGCAGTGAGCTTAGTTGATTAGAAGCCCATAACCGTTTATTGTACTTCCCAGAAGAATATTTCCATCCATATTCTTTAAATATTATACAGAAAACATTTCACTGCCTTACCTTTTTCGTACATCTGAATAATTTGCAGATTGTTCTACAGAATCGATGTCGTCCTCGTGATTTTACTGTAGATCCTGCAATATAAAATTAAAATGTGAGTATCTTTGATTTTATTTGAACCATAAAATATACAGAACCGTGTAATTCTTATTAGCACATCGTAGCATTCTGATAAAGATACACATATCTATCTAGTTAATGGTATTTCAACATTCCATATTCTATGATAACTACTTAACATTGACAATTTCTTGCAATGAATAATGTTTTTTTTAAAAAAAAAAATATTCTATTTTAATGATCACATGGTAAGATCAAATTAACCAGGATATGGTGGCTACCTTTTAAACTTGTTAATTGGGTGTTCACATAATATAGTTTAAATAACTATAACACCATCTGTTGTCTAGGGCAGATATATATGCTGTAGCTGTAATAATTAGTCAATTGGGTGGTGAGATACAGTTTTAGACATAGGTAACTTGTGTCCTCTAGGCTAGGGCAGTAATCTGCATGAGGAATGTCCAAAGGGCAATCTTTCTATATTTTGCAACTTTGACCATTTAAAAAGCTTTAAAATAATATCAAATACTTCCATATGTTAATAGCCGACACTATTGCCTCACATTGCCATATTTATATACAACATCCAAGTCATCCATATCAATAAACTGGTTAAAGACATTGCAATACCAATATTTCATTTATATGAAACCACGATGCATTTTACTGAGCTGGCAGCATGTCACAATACAATAAAAAGTAAGAACAGAGAGGGAGATGTAGGGAGAACATACCTTTAGGATTTTTAGCTTTTCTTTCCAATTTGCTCGACTCTTTGGTCTTTTTCTGTTCCTGTATGACCTCTACGCCTTCAGGTTTTTCATTATTGCCTTTAGCAACATTTTCAAAGGGCTCCTCGATTTTTATTGTGGGTACCTCCACTATTCCTTTTTCTTCTGATGTATTTTCATGTTTCTAAAATGTAAAATAAATATATAAAGACATAAATGATCTATCTAGGAATTAAGAACCCATCACCTTGCTCAAAAGAATATTTCATTCCATGTTTACCTAATGTTACACAGAGAAAGATTCACAAGTCTTACCTTGTTTCCACATATGAAGCGTTTGCGGATGGATCGCCATCTCCCTCGTTTTTTAGATTTCACTGTAGCTTCTGCAACACAAATAAGATAAATAAATGTTATTATCTCAACTTTGATTGGAAAATAAAATATAATATAAACATGTACAGGTATGATACCTGTTATCCAGAATGCATGGCTAGGGCTTTTCTAGATAATGGATATTTCCATAATTTGGATCTTCATAACTTAAGTCTACTAGAAAATCATGTAAACATTGAATAAACCCAATAGGCTGGTTTTGCTTCCCATAAGGATTAATTATATCTTAGTTTGGATCAAGTACAAGCTACTGTTATATTATTACAGAGAAAAAGGAAATCATTTTTAAAAATGGGGATAATTTAGATAAAATAGGGTCTATTTGGAGCTTTTTGGATAATGGGTTTCCTGATAACAGATCCTATACCTGTACTTTAAAGGTAATTCTTCTTAAAAACATTCCTAAATATATTACAAAAACAAATGACCTATGACATAAACCTAATATCTAGAAATATAATTTGAATAGCTAAAAGTGCATCGTCGGATTTTATTTGTAATTTCTGTATATATAGTCCTGTAAGACTACAAGTGTGATACACAACATGCAAGCTTTAAATGTGCATATATAGTGAATAAAATACCCCCTATTATAAAATATAAGGATATTATGTCACCGAGGCATTCCATGACCATATAAAAGCACGAGGCTGAAGGCCGAGTATTTTTATACAGGTCATGGAACTCCGAGGTTACTTCTAATATCCTCATATTTTCCAACAAGGGGTACTTTATTTATTATAATACACACATTTTAGTGAGTCATGTGACAAAAATGACATCACTACTCATAATCATTTATATCTGATGACATCACTAGTCACTGTCTATAAAGATACAATTTACAAGATATTCATGGCTTTTGTGTATTATAAATAACACTAGGGGGTCTATTTATGATTGCCCAAAATGTCCCACTGCCCCACTGCCAAATTTTTCTTTGTTACAAAATCCCATTTTGGCTTTAAACCCAGTGATATTAGTAAACTCAAGCAGGGTTTCCTTATTTAATTGCCTAAGCACAAAAGCTCAGGGAATCATAAATGGACACAAAGTGCTGAAACAGTTGGACCATACATAAAGGGAAAGATTTTATAAAAAGTGTCAAAGTTCAAAAATGTCAAAAAATTTGCACATTTAATAAGTTCATCAACACATTCATAAAAGAAATTAATAAATTCTGTTTGACTAAAAGAAGCCATTTATATTTTAATACCCTTCAGTTACCTGGTCAAAGTCATTGAAATGACATCAAATATTAGAATTTTATTGACATTTCACAACCTCAATATTTCTGTTAGTGATTTATATTATATTATTATATGATATTAAAAAATCTTCCTGACTTTGCACGAAACTTTTGAAAGTCTTATAACATCATGAAACCATCAATGTGCACTCAGGTACTGCCTCAACATTTTTAAATTGGAATGTTTAGTATGTTTTATAGTTCTGTGCTGGTAACATATTTTGGTTGCATACAGTATTGCAATATGGGAGGAGAGGGAAATTTATTAACTAACAAACCTGAAGATTCCTCAGTTTTCTTTTCAAATGTGCTTGATACATTTGATTCTTTATCTTCAGCTTTAACAAGCTGGTCGACAAGCTCGTTGTTTTCTTCTTTGATTTCCTCCACAAATTTTTCTTCATTTTCTATTGGTTCTTCCAATTCTTGTTCCTGTAAAAAATAAATATGTTTAATTGTTTTGATATTAAAAAGCCAAATGTGCAGCACCCTTGAAATTATCTATGTATATATTACACCATACTGTAATTATGGTCTTGTGTATTTTAATGTAATCCATGTATCTCTATTTATTCCTTGTCTGATAATATTGAATGGGGTTGAGTTAAATGGCATAAAGAAATTTTAATATTGAGCCTGCAAGGTATTAGAGAGATTTAAAAAAATATGAAATTATGTTGTTGTGAGCTAATCTGTAGTGATGAGTGAATTTATTCGGCAGCCGCGAATTAGCAGTGAATTTGCGCGATTTGCCGCCGGCGAATAAATTTGTGAAACGGCCGGGAAAATTCACTGGTGATAACGGACGCCGGCGTAAAAAAAAAACGAACGCCGGCATCAAAAAAACAAACGCCGGCGTCAAAAAAATGCATGCCCGCATCAAAAACGGACACTGGTGTCAAAAACTAGACGCCCATCACTACTAATCTGTATGATTAGGTTTCTCTTTGTGATCTGTTAGTTTAGAGGCAGAAGTTGTTGTTGTTTAGAGCAATATCTCTTGATATTATATTAAGAAAGGTTTCATCTGCCTTACCTTATTCTTACTTCTGAATAAGTTGCGGGAAGTTTTAAAACGTTTCCGTAGTCTTCGAAACATTTTTGTAGTTTCTGAAAGATAGAAAAATCTTAGATATGACTTGGGAACACAATATAATGGAAATTGTCTCTTTTTAGTTTATTGGTAGAAAAAGCTGCTCAGTATACTACAAAGCATTTCCACTATAGGTATGGGAATCATTATCTGGAAAGCTCAGTATTATGGAAAGGCTATCTCCCACAGACTCCATCATAATCAAGTAATTTAAATATTTAATGATTCTCCTTTTCTCTATCATAATAAAACAGTACCTTGTACATGATCCAAACTAAGATATAATGAATCCTCATTAGAAGCAAAACCAGCCTATTGGGTTTATTTAATTTACATGATTTTCTAGTAGCCTTAAGGCATGAAAATGAATCATACTGAAAGATACATTATCCAGAAAACCCCAGATCCTGTGCATTCTGTATAAAGTATTTAAATTTTTTGATGACCCTTTTTCTGTTCAATACTTGAAACGTATAAAATGTAATCACAGGTATTCCCATCCCAGAAAAAATAGAATGGTATAAAAAAAAAAAAAAGACCTATAACAATAGCTAGGGGGTAAAATTTCTCAGCAGGAAATAATTAGATATGAACATTTTCCTAACACACAGCAAAAATTGCAAGAAAATGAATTTGCTCTCAGCAAACTAACAATAGAGATGCTAGCTAGTCAACAGCAAAACACCAAGAGGCCAATTTATAAACAAAAAATGTGCAGGAACAAAATATTTGCAGTTGAATTTTCATGGGAGAATTTACGCTCAAATGCAAAAACATACACATTTCCTTTAATTTTCAATGAAGCTAAAAATCTCAAATATTGGAAAAACTGGAAAATGCCTGATAATATAGTTATCATTAAAGGGGTTGCTCGCCTTCGAGTTAACTTTCATTATGATGTAGAGAGTAATATTTTAAGACAATTTGTAATTGGTTTACATTTTTTTAATTCGTTGTTTTTTAGTTATTTAGCTATTTATTCAGCAGCTCTCCAGTTTGCAATTTCAGCAATCTGGTTGCTAAGTTATTTTAAGATGATGGCAGTGAGTAATAAAAAGTAGCAATAACAATACATATGTAGCCTTATAGAGTATTTGTTTTTTTTTAGATGGGGTCAGTGACCCCCATTTGAAAGCTGGAAAGAGTCAGAAGACTAAAGCATATAATTAATCATTAAAAAGCTAACCCTTCAATAATCAAAAGGTACCGAATTTCAAAAAATCCACTTTAGCAAACACTACACATGGGAGCTATTTACCTAACATATAGACAAATTCTTACAAATCAGAGTTGATGAATTCTAAAAGAAGATGCTTGGTAAAAAGCTAAAACATACCTGTGAGATGCTAGATGTTATACTTTCTCAGCAGTTAATTACTAGATATTAATACTTTTATAACACAAAAAAAAAAGAATTATATAATTCAAAAAGAATTATAAGTAAAATGAATAAATTTGTTGTCAGCAAACTAACAGTATAGAAGTTATCTGATTAGCAGCTAAACAACAAATGACTAGGAATAACCTTGAAACATAAGGTTACATTTGGTAATCATGACATAAACAATGGTTTCCTTGGAAACCATATTGGCTTATGACTGTAAGCCAATGACATCACAATGGTATCCTTGGAAACCAAACTAAACACCAAATGACCAGGAATAACCTTAAACATAAGGTTACATTTGGTCATTATGACATCACAATGGTATCCTTGGAAACCATATTGGCTTATGACTGTCCAAGACAAAAAGAATCTGTGTTGCTTGGACATTATGACATCACACTGGTACCCGTGGTAAACATATCTATTTATGACTGTCCAAGACAAAATCATTATGACATCATATTAGTATCCATGGAAACCACATCTATTACAGATTGTCAAAGACAAAAAAGATATGGCCCAACCCTTGAATACAGTTATTTATTAAGTGGGCAGGCTTCCTACGTTTTAGCAGAAAACCTCAGTATTTGGTGTATAATTTGGTTTAATTAATCTCGTTATAAGACCTGGCGGCATCTGAGTAGATGAGGGCTCCTGCCAAGGCCAAAGGCGGTTGCTACAGGCAGAAGCACGAGCCGAGCCCAGGGTGCCTGGTATCAGTTCTAGATTTAGGGTGCCAACCATGACATTTTTATAATAGCCAGTCTTAGAGCAAACAGGACGGATTTGTGGCAAGGCCACAAAGGTTCAGCCCAGGGCGGCAGAATAATAGGGACGGCATGCTACCCAGCTGCTTACCGGGGAGTACCGCTCCCCAGTGCTCTGATGCAGGCGCGCACGTGCGCTTGCACCAGAGAGGAGTATACGGGCAGGACCACGCTAGGACAGCGCAGGCAGGCACCAGGACAGTGCGGCCTCTGGGCGCTTGCCCACTAAATCCAGCACTGGGAGCAAAGGGCAGGTTCAGGGAAGGTAGTAATAGCTTCCGTTTCAACAAGGAGGATTAGTGGGGTTAGGACCCCATGTTGTATGCACCACGAGCGCAAGGATGAGTTGAGTTGAGGGCCAGCGTATGTACATGCTCGCATGCCTACATGGATCAATGCGCATTGACAAAAAATACGGAGCAGAGAGGGGACCGGACTAGGGGTAGCAGGCAGAGAAAACACGTGCTTGGGGCCCCCAGCTTTGCATCCTAGGCACATGCATACTCTGTCTACCCCTAGTTCTGTCCCTGCTGGGCTCTCTGCCAAAAGCAAATTGAGTTTTAGAAACTTTGTATCGTTTTCTGCCTGTTCAGTACAGGAGATCAATGAGAAAGTCAGTACATTTCAGTAACAATCTGGGACTGTGGGTTGAGTTGTCAAAATCGGGACTGTCCCACAAAAAACGTGACAGTTGGGAGGTATGAATATGTTATAGAATTGCCAATTCAAAGCAACTTCTTTTTTTATAGTTCTTGAATGATTTGCTTTCTTCTGATTTGCTTTTCTTCTGTCCAGCTTTCAAACTGGGGTCACTAACCCCATTTAAAAACAAATACTCAGCAAGGCTACAAATGAATTGTCATTACTGGTTTTTACTGCTCAATTTTCTATTCAGGCCCTCCAGGCCTAATCAAAATTTAGTGCATGGTCTCTAGGACAATTTGGACGCTGAAATTGCAAACTAGAAAGCTATTGAATAAAAAGATAAATTACTTAAAAACTACAAAATAATAAATGAATAAGAATTGCAAATGATCTCTTTCTACATCATACTAATACTAATAGAAATGCATGCCAGTGCTTCAACCTTATTTTAACTGATTTCTGGGTGAAATGACTCTTGGGGGCACGATACACAACCAGCAAATCCAGTAAATGATTAACTAGGTCACACATATATGGTTATACGACACTGACAAACTCTGTTCCCTTTAGTCTATGGTCTTGTGGCTAATGATCAGACATAGGGAGGGTACTCAACCTTGTTTCAAAGTAAGTGTATAATCCCTGAGTGAGTGGGTTTATCCAAAACTTGATTGATGCTGTATACTGATATATATTATTCCTTGTTACCAGCACACGTAATCCGATGTTATAAGCAACTCAATCCCTCCACATGTGGTGCAGGGTCCATCTCCCCTTTTCCCTCTTATGACATAAAACATAAGATTCACTTGACTAGCAACGACACTTAATTACACTACATGGCTAAAAGGAACCTTGTTTATTTTTGGCCATTTTTTGCCACTGGCGTTGTGAATGGGGCCGCCCATGACCCATTAAAAAAGTGTTGCCTCTAACTGAACACACAGCAATATTTGTTGAGATGGGAGGAGAACAATTTAAATGACCAACTCGAAGCTCTGACCGAACACTGAATGACCAAAGCCAAGACTGATCAGCCATCATTTGTGCCCAACCTCAGTAATGCTCTTGTGGCTGAGTGGAAGCTCTCCCCATCTACAATGTTCCTGTATGTCGTCAAAAGTCTTACTAGAAGAGTTGCAGCAATGGGAGCATTACCTTGATATTAATACCATTGATTTCAGAATAAGATACTGGGCATTAAGACTTTTGTAACTTATTGTGGTCGTGTTGTTTGCAACAAGAAGACAAGTGATTGAATAAGGGCTCATATTAAAGGGGTGTTTTACCCTGTGTTCCCCCTGTGGTCAGTTTTCCTGCTTTCAACCACAGGAGTGTGCAGAATAAAACACAGCCTGTTCTTCCTTATAGTACAGTATTGACACAGGCGCATCCAAGCACTGGAAGGCATCTTGTCATTCTGTAATAAAATTTTAAAATAATTTTAAGCTAATTTTTAATTGGCCTTCATTTTTTCTTTTTTTCAATGTTTTTGAATTAATTGAAACTTTCTGGAAAACAGGTTTCTGGATAATGGATTCCATAGCTGTATATCCTAAACACAAAATACGTTTGGTTCTTTAATTAGACTGAGTTTCTCTAAAGGACTTGGACTGGCACTTATGCCTGAGATGTCTTTCAACTTTTCTGTCTGCTCTGTTTAGATTATGAATAATGATGAGTGAATCTGACCCGTTTAGCTTTGCCGAAAATGAAAAAAATGGCAAAAAGTAGCCAAAATGCATTGGGGTCTATGGACGTCATTTTCCCGGGAAAACATGGCAAAATATTTCACTGATCACTAATCATGAAATAACAAAAAGCATACATTTTTCCTAGTTTAGCAATTGTAAAAAGTATGTTTGGTACAAATACAAGTCCTGTTCACTAAACACATGGTAAAGAAGGAGCTACACTGCCCCACTATGTCACTAAATAAATATAACAATCACTGCCTCCACTAAGACTGGAACTATACAGCAACTGTAGCGCTGCTTCTTTTAACAATGTAAAAAAAAAGTCTAAACACATGTAAAAATAGAATTTGTTTTATTAAAATACATATAAAAATATAATCTCTATCAGTCTAAGGTAATTTATATTGTTTTTACTATATAAAACAAAAAAATAATAAAGAACCGCACCAGGCCCCCCACACTTTGTTGAATTTGTCTGTTGCCCTATCTTGTTTCATACGTTAGTTTGATCAGTGGAAGAGCTCCGTCTACCAGCCATCTCTAGAAGGGTATGATAGGAGGGATATTCCCCAGCCAGTGCATGATCACAATTTTTTTTGCGTAGAACATGAGGGAGCGCAGCAGAGTTCTAGCCGCGTTAGTGGGTATTACATAGTCAATCACTCCGAATAAGCAGACAACCAGATGAATTATTTGTCGTGAGCTTGTGTTTCCATTACCTTGGTCTAGAATGTCTTTACCGGGGGGGGGGGGCAGGACCAGATCATGATAATAAAATTGGCACCTGTGGATTTGCATTGGGGGGGAAATCCCTATTCTCTATACTAACCATAGTCATTGCTGGGGTAAGGGTGCGGAACTGCACATGAAAGGCTTATATGAGCTAGAAGTACCTATAGAGTTGGATATGGTAACCAGGAAGCCATTCTTGTAATGTGGGAAACTGCTCATTTAGTTACTTAGTTACTAAGTCAGACAGATTTTTAAGGCCTAGTCATGCCCATTACACAAAGTCAGGCAGGTCAAGTAGCTGAGGAAATTATGAGTTGCCCCACAAGGGAAGTTTGGGTGACAAGTGTGGTACTGGGTGGCTAAGAAGTTTTAGCTCTATAGACCATGCTTTGTGTGGGGTGGCAAGAGTGCTTGGCAAGGTTGCCATGTTGGAAGGGTGCCTGTAGGGGTAGGTACCAAGGCCCTCTATAGAATATAGGATGGCGGCATGGAGGACCATATTAGGATTGTAGGGGTTGGGCGAGAAGCACCATTGTAGGTAGTAAATTTGTGAGGCTAGGTAATAGGGAAGGTCAGTCCACCTTTGGTAATGGGTGCCGTCAATCTTTCCCAGGAGATGCGGAGGGTCTTCTTGGCCCAGATTAATGGAAGTATAAGTTTTTTTAAGTTTCTTGAATACTTCCCAAAGTTCTGTTGGTGTTGGATATTTGGAGATTTGTAAAGAGGCTTCGAAGGTTGAAGTCTGTTGCCCCCCCCCCCCGGCATGAAATCTGATTGGTCTGGATGTATCAGATCTGTGATGGCCCAGGTAAGCCACATGGCTAGTATTTTTGCATCAGTGTTAATGAGAAAAATTGTTCAATATGAACTACATAAGGTGTGGTCCCACCCTGCCTTGGGGATGACTATTATGAGGGCTTCTAGGAATGATGGTGGCAGGGACCCACGGCCTCTGCTTTCTCAACTCCTTCGTTGGCAGCTTTCCTAGTTTGGCCAATGAACGTGATTAGAGAGCTATCTTTTAGTTCTCAGCCTAGAAGGTGTAGGTGGTTCTTCTGGTTGCTTCCTGTTCTCCTTAATGCAAGTGAGCTTCTGGCAACTCATCAAAGTCTTTGAATTTCTTTTGGCGATCTGAATTCATTAGCCACTGCTCATCTGGTGGTGTTGCAGCATTATCAGCTTTTTGGCCTTCTGTAGTAGTTGTTGTTTTCACATAAGGGCCAGGAATGAATGGGGGCTTCAATTGCCTCTCCATTAGAGCTTCCCAGTTCATTGACTACAAATACAAAATTATTAAGTATTTTTATTATAAATGGAATATTTAAATGCTTAATTTTTTAAATAACAACGGCAAAAACAAATAACAGATGTAGCTCAGTTAAATGTTAATTATAATTATTATAAATATTATAATATGGAAGGATGTTTTTAGAGCATCCAATTATTGCTACACCCATTCCTAAATATGACTGCCCTACAAGATATCTATAATATTAACTTACCTCGAAGTAGGGATGTCTCATCACTTGTTCGCCATCATCTTTAACTGAACCGAGACGTTCTTTGTAGTCTTTATTTAAGAGCTGCACAAGAGAAAAATAATAGTTACACAGGAGCCCGCATTAAAGCATACTTGCTTTTCTGTTATGTAATTGAACCTATTCATGGTGCCTTTTTATTCTATGTGCTGCTTTTTACCAATTAAAATGCAGAGCGGCGCAGAGCAAATGACAACCAAGAAGCATGAGATGCAACATGGTGGTAGTCACTGTGTATATGTAGGTATCTATACAGAGAGGTGCCCTTAATATTCAATATAATGATATTCAGCTCCTGGATGCTGGATGGATTAGTGGCAATTGTATATCAACTGGATAAAGTACTAGTATTAAATAGTAACTTACTGCTCTTAGTATTCCACTGGTGTTATCATCCAGCCAGTCTGGATAATTTGGTTCTGCATGAACGACGTCTGCATGCAGCTGCTCTTGATTTCCATCGAATGGCAACTGCAGAAAAAAAAGATATCATGAACTTAAGTTTTCACATAGATACTTATGTATTTGGCCAGGTGATTAATGTTGAATGCTTCAATAACTGATAGAATGAAACATTGTATTGGGGATCAAATTTTATATCTCATGACAACATATGATTGTGGGCTTATAATATTATCCTCTTCAATAGAATAAAGGGAAAAAATAGAACTCATCCTAGAGCCAAATCAAATCTAATAATGGATGCTTTAAACTTACCTTACCAACAGCCATTTGGTACATTACAACACCTAGAGCCCACCAGTCTACTGTTCTGTTGTAAACCTTGAGTCTGTACACTTCAGGAGGCACGTATTGCAGAGTTCCACATGGGATATTCATTCTTTTTCCATAGCCAATTCCTTAAGTACCAGAAACATTATATTAGCAAATAATCAACTGGAATTATCTTATAACAGGCGTATAATTATATATTGAAAAGAAAGACAACGTAATATGGATATAAATGTTATTACCACACGCATTGGTTTACATGAACTTTCTGTATTGAAATCTAATATAGATTTGAATATATTAAATATCTATAATATTGTGCAGTTACTGTCCTGGGACAATACTGTATATGTTTTACAATTATGCAAAGATAGCTTACCTGATTTGCACAATCCAAAATCTGCAAGTTTTGCATATCCACTACTGTCTATAATAATATTAGCAGGTTTCACATCTCTGTAGTTAAAAAAAAACATTAAGAAATTAAAATGGCTAGTATATTTCCCCATGAATATACTACAGATTATTATTTTTTATATTGTAAAATATAATAGCCCCTGATATAATCAGCTCTAGCTGCTACTTTTTAGGTTTGCTACCTATCCAGTTTGGACCTGTACAGCCTGGCCTTAGAAATACCTGCCCAAGTCAAAATTCTCCTAGATCAGCCAATCACCAAATCATAGACCCACCCAATGACATCACTATTCCACCTGTGACCAGCTTTCAATATGCAAAAAGGTAGCAACCCTACTGCTATTACATCTATAAACCCTTTAACATTCTACAGTGCTTACCGGTGGACGATACTTCGGTCATGCAAGAACTTTATCCCAAGGACCATACAAGCAGAATAAAATCTACAAAAATAAACACATGTACCATTAGTTATAAATACACAACCATTTATCTATGAGAAGAATTGTAGCTGTTACTATAAATATTTGGTTTGCTGCATTATTCCTTAAAGAGGCCTAGGGAATGTGCAAATGTACAAAATAATAGTCAAAAGAGAGAATTCCTAACAAATGCTTGCCCCATACTTATGGTACTACTTAAGCAATTGTTAGCCTACTGCCAAATGTTAACAGTTCTAAAATGACTTACAAAGTGCTGTTTGGTGGGAGTGCACCATTTTTCA
This sequence comes from Xenopus laevis, assembly GCF_017654675.1. Taxonomy (NCBI): domain Eukaryota; kingdom Metazoa; phylum Chordata; class Amphibia; order Anura; family Pipidae; genus Xenopus; species Xenopus laevis. The sequence continues at coordinate 108,088,087 of NC_054385.1, read as the reverse complement.
GTTGAGCTGCTAAGTCGCCTCCATTGCAAAATTCCATCGCTAAGTAAAGATTGTGTTTTCTCTGGAATGAACAAACTAAACCCACAAGGAAAGGGGCTTTCTCATCTCTCGCCATCTTTAAGATGCTTTTCTCCTCAAAAAGACTGAAATAGAATAGACAGCTTTTGGTTATGCATATTCAGTACAACATACAATTTGACATGGTATTAACAAATACTAATATGTCATAAAATTGCACCCTAGTGACCAATTCAGGGCTGCTCCTGCCATAAGGCAATATCAGAACATTGCCTTAGGTGGCAGTGAGTGGCTAGTTGCCATGGGGGACAAAAAACCCACCTCCTGTAACTTTAAGAGCCAAATTGTCGGTTCTGGCTCTGCTAGTCCAGTGAGCGAAATTGTGTCCCCCCTTTGACCCACTCCAATATTAAAGATTTAAGGTGTGAAGTGGAAAGAAGCACCATTGGGGCTGATATCTCAGACAGCAGCAGCAGCCCCAGAAATCGCAATATCATTTAGGATATAAAAACAAAGATTTGCATAGGTGCTATAAGCAACTAACTCTGTGTAATTTAGTTCTTTTAGTAAATCAGTCCCCCCCCTTTTTTTGTAAGTAAAATGTTTTTTACTAACCGTTCCATTTGTAAAGTGCTAAAAACGACTGCCTTTGATACACGTTTGATGGCAACCAACTTTCTTGTTTTCTTATGTTCTCCTAGAAAGACCTGGAATGAAAGCAAATTCATTAAGTTTCCCTGAATATGCTAATAAACAACTGAATCTTAATTAGGGATGAGTAACTCACCGCTCCATAACTTCCTTTCCCAATCCATTCACAGAAATCAAAGTCTTCAAGAGAGCTCCAAGACATTTGCAGATCACTGAAAGAAGATAAACAAGAAAGTAATGTTTAGTCATAATTTACACTCTATATATATATATATATATATATATATATATATATATATATATATATATATATATACACTAAATACTAAAAGTCTTGCTCCAGCACATTATATAACTTTCTCTGTTATACCACTGCACAAGCATAGTGTGCCATTGCCTAAGCTTGAAACCGCTTAGTGTATTTTCGCAGCAGTCGGCTTTTAAAACAGTTCAAAGTCAGTGTCAGTAGTTTAATATACTTATTACAGATAAAGTTATATAAAGCAGTAACACAATGAGGCATGGGACCTGTTATCCAGAATGCTAAGGACCTGGGGTTTTTCAGATAATGGTTCTTACCTTTAGTCTACAAAAATCATTTTAACATACATTAAACATAATAAGCTTGTTTTGCCTTTAGTAAGAATTAATTATATCTCAATTAGGATCAAGGACTGTTTTAATATTACAGAGAAAAAGGGAATACTTTTTTAAAATCTTAATTATTTGATTAAAATGGAGTCTATGGGAGATGGCCTTCTTGTAATTCAGAACTTTCAGGATAATGGGTTTCTGGGAAATGGATCCCATGGATACTATTTTGCATAAAAATAGAGTAAAGTATGTAAAAAATAAAAATAACTCTTAACAACTTATCAAGTTTAAGGTTCTACCATATAATATAAAACACATCATGTACTGGTTCTAGTTCTAGTTTAACGTACGCTGAGTCTGGAGGCTCCTGAGGTGCACATGCACCTTCACTCTCTCCTCTCTCTGCCAACTCCTCTTCCTGGGCAGGATGGGCAGCAATCAATGAACTTTCAGGTTCCTGGGGTAGCTAAAGAGCAAGAAGAGAGTGTAATTATTCAGAGCCTTTAAGTAAACATGAGAATATTAATCAATTGATATGATAATATTTGAGTTACCTATTCGAAGCACTTCTACTTAATTGGTAGATGGGAAAAGGCACTAGTATCAAGGTAACCCAATTATATAATAGTTTAAAGCAGTAATCTCCAGCCAGTGGCTCAGGAGCAACATTTTGTCACTAACTGCTTGGATGTTGCTCCCAATAGCCTCAAAGCAGGTACTTTTTTAAATTCCTGACTTGGAGGCATAAAAAACAGAGCCTCCTGTAGGCTGTCAATCCAGATAGGGACTACCAAATAGCCAATCACAAGCACTTATTTGGCATTTTTCATGCCTGTGTTTCATGCCCAACTCATTTTATATTTAAATGTGGCTCATGGGTAAAGTAAAGTAGGTACTTACAAGTTTATCAGAATCACTCTCAGCTTTGCTCTCTGAAGTTTCTGTCCCATGTACCAGATTATCCTCAGACTGTTTTGATAGCCAACTCTTTGCAGTACTAAAGGATAAACTGCTACTGTCTTCTGAAGTATTCACTGGTACGGAACATTCTGCAAAAATAAAATAATGCAAAACTTCACCTTAAATTCTATAAACTATGGGTTGGATTAAACACTGTAAGCTTGGAACAACCAGTTAATAGCCATACGTTTATATATTACAATGTGCCAGAGAAGAAGTAATGACTAGTGATGGGCGAATTTATTCGCCAGGCGCGAATTCACGGCGAATTTGCGCGATTCGCGTCCAGCGAATAAATTCGCAAAACACCCGCGAAAATTCGCCGAAAAAATTCGCCGGCGTCAAAAACGGGCGCCGGCGTCTAAAAAACGGGCGCCGGCATCAAAAACACGCCGTTTTGCGAATTTTTCGCCGTTTCGCGAATTTCCCGGCGAAGCGAAACGGCGCAAATACGCCCATCACTAGTAATGACTCTCCTTCTATTCCCTTACTGACATACATTAATGAGTGGCCTATAGAAGCTGATGATCTGAGGCTGGTTATATAGAATCCATGTGCTTGTCTCCTCTGTGTAAAATGTGTCACCCAGGGTTGGTTTTAATTTGGCGATACATTTTTCAATATTAGTCTTTTGTTATACTGTATATATGTAAATATACTGAGGGATAAGCATGGAGAGTATAGTATTTACTATATTTTGGTGGTTAGCCTGCAGTAATACAAAACAATAAAATACAACTGAAACATTGATTCCTCTAATACTGTACCTGAAGGTGACTTCTTTTCAAACAAGCTGGAATCCTGTTGCAATAGCAAACTATTTGCAGTACTATAGGATGAAGCACTGCTGTCTTCTGAAGTCGTGGCTGGTATGGAACATTCTGCAAAAATAAATTAAAAAATATAAAATAATGCAATACTTCATCTTAGGTTCTATAGACAATGGGTTGGAGTAGCTTTTTTTATTGTATAGATTTATTGTATATTAGTATAGTATTAGAGCACTACGGGTTGCAAATATGTGCCCGTAAGTACTTATCTAACAAATATTTGTGCTGCAGGGTGATTTGTCTTCCCGCCCTTATTTGCATATGCATATTAGGCCCAATTGCAGCCGGTATCTCCGGCCTCTCTCTATTTCTGGATATAGATTTATATTCCATAACTCCAGTTATATAGATGTATATAGATACATAGTTTTGACTAGCCACAATAGAGAAACACAAACCCATGATATATCAAATACTGTACCTGAGGGCGTCTTGGCTTCTTCAACCACTATTACCGTTACTTCAGGGATTGGATCAATATTGATGGGGTCACTTTCATCATCTGTTAAACTCTGTAAAGATAAATATTTAATGATTAGTTGAAAGATCTGATATGCGAAAGAATAGATAGTTCATGCCAAAGAGAAATGTCTTGAAATTCCCATGGTGATGATTATGGAGAGAGACATTTATTCATAGCTAAAGGGAACAGCAAATATCCCACCCCATATATCAGCCAAGCCCACTTAGCATGTCTTACAAGTGGATATATCTAACTATTTTTGTGCTCACCGATACATTATCCATAAGCCCATTGCTCATAAAAGATACACTGTTTGATTTACCCATTATTAAAGGAAATCTTTCTAATCTTTCTAAAGAGACTTTTGGACTCCAGCTCAAATGATTTTAGAAAAATCCGAGTATATCTAGAGATTGTGATTTTACTGTTTGATGTATTTTATGAATATACTCACTTTGGACAATTCAGCAGCTACGCTGGGGGTTTTGCTGTCTGAGTCGTCCTTTTCCTCAGTCTTCCAATACTCCTGCTCATCCACTGGTACTATACTAACAGCAGCTAAAGAAGGAGCAGGTGCAGCTTCTGCACTGAATTCTGTAGAAACCATATAAAATAAATGATCAATTTGTGCTTTTTTTATCTGAAAGTAGAAATATTGTTGACAAATGCAAAGTTCTAGGACTTAAATTTACACACTGTTTATTAATTAATCAGCAATTTGTAACATAATCCCAGCATTATTATAGCATGGGAACATATTGTGCTCTAACATTTACTACAAATACTCAACCTTGGCCTAACGTTAATAAGCATTAGTAATAAAATAATTATTTTATCATATTATATATATATATATATATATATATATATATATATATATATATATATATATATATATATATATATATATATATATATATATATATATATATAGGGAAAAGCAGGGTCGAATGGGAAAAAAACCCAGTGGGCCCCAACCCTCATGGCCCCCCGCCATTTGTGCGTGCGTGCTGAGCGGTACCTTCATACATGCGCACTGAGTGGCACATCAAGTGAAAGGGGGGCCCCTGGACAGCAGTCCCAGTGGGCCCTGGGCCTCCCAGTCTGACACTGGGGAAAAGCATGGGGTGAATTAATTATGTAATGCAGCATTAAGTGGTTATCAAAAGTCAGTGAATTCACTAATAGAGTGCTATACCTTGTATTATCTTCTTTGCTTCTTGTATTGTAATTAGTATTGCTCCAGGACTTGAAGTAATCTGAGCAGGGTCCGATAAGCTCTTTTTGGCACCCTAAAAAGTTTAAAATAAAGTAATTTAAGATAAATACATCACATCATTTAGCTTAAAAACTCAATATTACCATTGCAAAACCATTGTGCACTGCCAGAACACACAATTTTGACTGGGGTTTTAAGGTGAAAATCTGCATTTTATAGTTTCACCATTTATTGTAGACCGGGTTCCTATGGAATAGATTGTGTTCCACTATGGGAACAAAGAATCATATTTGGTTTGCAGAATTTGTGTTACATTTGGTAGAGAAATGTGATTGGCTGCTTAGAAATGTCAAGCCTGGCGATTCCCAATTAAACTATATAAGTAAATGAAGGCCATTACTTAAATATGCTATTTACATCCTTTATGAATTGATGGGTTTGCATATTGATGATGATGACTTTATCAGTCATTTCCTATAGACTTCCTAAAAGCATTTTGCAGGGGGACAACATTATGCGCAAGTATAAAAGTAAGTCAAGGCCATCTTTTTAATTTCAGAAGAAAAAGGAATTGTTACAATATATTCCTTGTGCATGAATGTAACATTTAATTATTTGTTTAGAAATACAGTAAGGTAAAACAAGACAAGTTTTGGAATGGCCACCTGTAAATCCTCAGACACTAACTTGTTGTGACGTTGATTTATTCTTTAAACTTATTGAAAAATGTATGTACTGTTTGACAAAATTCAATAAAAGGTACTTACAAAAGTAGATCGCACAACAGTGCTTATACTTGGATCTGACGGGTACTTAACACCAGTAGTAATAACTGATGTATCTATGCTTTCTGCATCTGCAAATATCAAACAAAATAATATAATGAATATAGTGGATTTTTATTCTGAGCTCGTATTCTGGTTACATTCAGTACAGGAAAGGGGTGAAGTAGTGATGAGCGAAATTTTTAACCAAGTTTCACCATAAACTCTAATGGGTGAAAAAAAATTGTCACGAGTCAAAAAGTTTTTGCTCAATTTGTAGTGCATCAAAATACATTTTGACACCCATAGACCAATGCATTTTGGCAAATTTCAGCCATCACTAGACAGAAGACAGTAAGTTTTTAAAAACTGTACCTATTGGATTCTCATCTTCTATTTCCAATATGCTTGATGCTAGTTCTTCCTTGATTTGTTCCTCTATGACCTTTATCTGATTCAATTCTTCATCAGTATCCTTAGGAATACTCTCAGGAAGTTCCTGAGTTTCAACTGATGCTTTTAATTCAACTTCACTTTCAAGTTGTTTTTCAGGCATTTCTTCATTCTCTGTAGGTTCTTCTAGAGTAAGTTGAACAGGTGAAGGGACGCTGTCTTTCTTGGATTCCTGAATGTGAAAAAAATACACATAGTAAAAATATCCTTATTGAAAGCATTTGCAGACCTATATTGTATCACAAGTTTATTTCTATTAGTTTTGATCGCCAAGATATAGATTTTATATATAAACTATATACATGGCTACACATGTTAAAAAGCAAATAAAGGACTATTTTAATATCTTAAACTTTCAAAGTGGGATATTTTTATGGCATTGAAAGAACTCAGTAGAGTAAAATTTCATATATTTGTCAAGTCAAGCTCTGCAGTGAGCTTAGTTGATTAGAAGCCCATAACCGTTTATTGTACTTCCCAGAAGAATATTTCCATCCATATTCTTTAAATATTATACAGAAAACATTTCACTGCCTTACCTTTTTCGTACATCTGAATAATTTGCAGATTGTTCTACAGAATCGATGTCGTCCTCGTGATTTTACTGTAGATCCTGCAATATAAAATTAAAATGTGATTATCTTTGATTTTATTTGAACCATAAAATATACAGAACCGTGTAATTCTTATTAGCACATCGTAGCAAAGGATAATTCAGGGGAGATGAGCTTGTTAATTTGCTCCATTCTGATACAGATATACATATCTATCTAGTTTATGGTATTTTAACATTCAATATTCTATGATAACTACTTAACATTGACAATTTCTTGCAATGAATAATGGTTTTTTAAAAAAAAAAAAAAATATTCTATTTTAATGATCACATGGTAAGATCAAATTAACCAGGATATGGTGGATACCTTTTAAACTTGTTAATTGGGTGTTCACATAATATAGTTTAAATAACTATAACACCATCTGTTGTCTAGGGCAGATATATATGCTGTAGCTGTAATAATTAGTCAATTGGGTGGTGACATACAGTTTTAGACATAGGTAACTTGTGTCCTCTAGGCTAGGGCAGTAATCTGCATGAGGAATGTCCAAAGGGCAATCTTTCTATATTTTGCAACTTTGACCATTTAAAAAGCTTTAAAATAATATCAAATGCTTCCATATGTTAATAGCCGACACTATTGGCTCACATTGCCATATTTATATACAACATCCAAGTCATCCATATCAATAAACTGGTTAAAGACATTGCAATACCAATATTTCATTTATATGAAACCACGATGCATTTTACTGAGCTGGCAGCATGTCACAATACAATAAAAAGTAAGAACAGAGAGGGAGATGTAGGGAGAACATACCTTTAGGATTTTTAGCTTTTCTTTCCAATTTGCTCGACTCTTTGCTCTTTTTCTGTTCCTGTATGACCTCTACGCCTTCAGGTTTTTCATTATTGCCTTTAGCAATATTTTCAAAGGGCTCCTCCATTTTTACTGTGGGTACCTCCACTATTCCTTTTTCTTCTGATGTATTTTCATGTTTCTAAAATGTAAAATAAATATATAAAGACATATATGATCTATCTAGGAATTAAGAACCCATCACCTTGCTCAAAAGAATATTTCATTCCATGTTTACCTAATGTTACACAGAGAAAGTTTCACAAGTCTTACCTTGTTTCCACATATGAAGCGTTTGCGGATGGCTCGCCATCTCCCTCGTTTTTTAGATTTCACTGTAGCTTCTGCAACACAAATAAGATAAATAAATGTTATTATCTCAACTTTGATTGGAAAATAAAATATAATATAAACATGTACAGGTATGATACCTGTTATCCAGAATGTATGGCTAGGGCTTTTCTAGATAATGGATATTTCCATTATTTGGATCTTCATAACTTAAGTCTACTAGAAAATCATGTAAACATTAAATAAACCAAATAGGCTGGTTTTGCTTCCAGTAAGGATTAATTATATCTTAGTTTGGATCAAGTACAAGCTACTGTTATATTATTACAGAGAAAAAGGAAATCATTTTTAAAAATGGGGATAATTTAGATAAAATAGGGTCTATTTGGAGCTTTTTGGATAATGGGTTTCCTGATAACAGATCCTATACCTGTACTTTAAAGGTAATTCTTCATAAAAACATTCCTAAATATATTACAAAAACAAATGACCTATGACATAAACCTAATATCTAGAAATATAATTTGAATAGCTAAAAGTGCATCCTCGGATTTAATTTGTAATTTCTGTATATATAGTCCTGTAAGACTACAAGTGTGATACACAACATGCAAGCTTTAAATGTGCATATATAGAGAATAAAATACCCCCTATTATAAAATATAAGGATATTATGTCACCGAGGCATTCCATGACCATATAAAAGTACGAGGCTGAAGGCCTAGTGTTTTTATACAGGTCATGGAACTCTGAGGTTACTTATAATATCCTCATATTTTCCAACAAGGGGTACTTTATTTATTATAATACACACATTTTAGTGAGTCATGTGACAAAAATGACATCACTACTCATAATCATTTATAACTGATGACATCACTAGTCACTGTCTATAAAGATACAATTTACAAGATATTCATGGCTTTTGTGTATTATAAATAACACTAGGGGGTCTGTTTATGATTGCCCAAAATGTCTCACTGCCCCACTGCCAAATTTTTCTTTGTTACAAAATCCCATTTTGGCTTTAAACCCAGTGAGATTAGTAAACTCAAGCAGGGTTTCCTTTTCAATTGCCTAAGCACAAAAGCTCAGGGAATCATAAATGGACACAAAGTGCTGAAACAGTTGGACCATACATAAAGGGAAAGATTTTATAAAAAGTGTCAAAGTTCAAAAATGTCAAAAAATTTGCACATTTAATAAGTTCATCAACACATTCATAAAATAAATTAATAAATTCTGTTTGACTAAAAGAAGCCATTTATATTTTAATACCCTTCAGTTACCTGGTCAAAGTCATTGAAATGACATCAAATATCAGAATTTTAACCTCAATATTTCTGTTATATATATTATATTATTATATGATATTAAAAAATCTTCCTGACTTTGCACGAAACTTTTGAAAGTCTTATAACATCATGAAACCATCAATGTGCACTCAGGGACTGCCTCAACATTTTTAAATTGGAATGTTTAGTATGTTTTCTAGTTCTGTGTTAGTAACATATTTTGGTTGCATACAGTATTGCAATATGGGAGGAGAGGGAAATTTATTAACTAACAAACCTGAAGATTCCTCAGTTTTCTTTTCAAATGTGCTTGATACATTTGATTCTTTATCTTCAGCTTTAACAAGCTGGTCAACAAGCTCGTTGGTTTCTTCTTTTATTTCCTCCACAAATTTTTCTTCATTTTCTATTGGTTCTTCCAATTCTTGTTCCTGTAAAAAATAAATATGTTTAATTGTTTTGATATTAAAAAGCGAAATGTGCAGCACCCTTGAAATTATCTATGTATATATTACACCATATTGTAATTATGGTCTTGTGTATTTTAATGTAATCCATGTATCTCTATTTATTCCTTGTCTGATAATATTGAATGGGGTTGAGTTAAATGGCATAAAGAAATTTTAATATTGAGCCTGCAAGGTATTAAAGAGATTTAAAAAAATATGAAATTATGTTGTTGTGAGCTAATCTGTAGTGATGAGTGAATTTATTCGGCAGCCGCGAATTAGCAGTGAATTTGCGCGATTTGCCGCTGGCGAATAAATTTGTGAAACGGCCATGAAAATTCACTGGCAATAACGGACGCCGGCGTCAAAAAAACAAACGCCGGCATCAAAAAAACAGACCCCGGTAGTCAAAAAAATGCACGGCCGCATCAAAAACGGACACTGGTGTCAAAAACTAGACGCCGGCGCAAATTCGCCCATCACTACTAATCTGTATGATTACGTTTCTCTTTGTGATCTGTTAGTTTAAAGGCAGAAGTTGTTGTTGTTTAGAGCAATATCTCTTGATATTATATTAAGAAAGGTTTCATCTGCCTTACCTTATTCTTACTTCTGAATAAGTTGCGGGTAGTTTTAAAACGTTTCCGTAGTCTTCGAAACATTTTTGTAGTTTCTGAAAGATAAAAAATCTTAGATATGACTTGGGAACACAATATAATGGAAATTGTCCCTTTTTAGTTTATTGGTAGAAAAAGCTGCTCAGTATACTACAAAGCATTTCCACTATAGGTATGGGAATCATTATCTGGAAAGCTCAGTATTATGGAAAGGCTATCTCCCACAGACTCCATCATAATCAAGTAATTCAAATATTTAATGATTCTCCTTTTCTCTATCATAATAAAACAGTACCTTGTACATGATCCAAACTAAGATATAATGAATCCTCATTAGAAGCAAAACCAGCCTATTGGGTTTATTTAATTTACATGATTTTCTAGTAGCCTTAAGGCATGGAAATGAATCATACTGAAAGATACATTATCCAGAAAACCCCAGATCCTGTGTATTCTGTATAAAGTATTTAAATTTTTTGATGACTCTTTTTCTGTTCGATACTTGAAAAGTATAAAATGTAATCACAGGTATTCCCATCCCAGAAAAAATAGAATGGTATAAAAAAAAAAAAGACCTATAAAACAATAGCTAGGGGGTAAAATTTCTCAGCAGGAAATAATTAGATATGAACATTTTCCTAACACACAGCAAAAATTGCCAGAAAATGAATTTGCTCTCAGCAAACTAACAATAGAGATGCTAACTAGTCAACAGCAAAACACCAAGAGGCCAATTTATAAACAAAAAATGTGCAGGAACAAAATATTTGCAGTTGAATTTTCATGGGAGAATTTACGCTCAAATGCAAAAACATACACATTTCCTTTAATTTTCAATGAAGCTAAAAATCTCAAATATTGGAAAAACTGGGGATATGCCTGATAATATAGTTATCATTAAAGGGGTTGCTCGCCTTCGAGTTAACTTTCATTATGATGTAGAGAGTGATATTTTAAGACAATTTGTAATTGGTTTACATTTTTTTAATTCGTTGTTTTTTAGTTATTTAGCTATTTATTCAGCAGCTCTCCAGTTTGCAATTTCAGCAATCTGGTTGCTAAGTTTTTTTAAGATGATGACAGTGAGTAATAAAAAGTAGCAATAACAATACATATGTAGCCTTATAGAGTATTTGTTTTTTTTTTAGATGGGGTCAGTGACCCCCATTTGAAAGCTGGAAAGAGTCAGAAGACTAAAGCATATAATTAATCATTAAAAAGCTAACCATTCAATAATCAAAAGGTACCGAATTTCAAAAAATCCACTTTAGCAAACACTACACATGGGAGCTATTTACCTAACATATAGACAAATTCTTACAAATCAGAGTTGATGAATTCTAAAAGAAGATGCTTGGTAAAAAGCTAAAACATACCTGTGAGATGCTAGATGTTATACTTTCTCAGCAGTTAATTACTAGATATTAATACTTTTATAACACAAAAAAAAAAAGAATTATATAATTCAAAAAGAATTATAAGTAAAATGAATAAATTTGTTGTCAGCAAACTAACAGTATAGAAGTTATCTGATTAGCAGCTAAACAACAAATGACTAGAAATAACCTTGAAACATAAGGTTACATTTGGTAATCATGACATAAACAATGGTTTCCTTGGAAACCATATTGTGTTGTTTGGTAATGATGACATCACAATGGTATCCTTGGAAACCAAACTGAACACCAAATGACCAGAAATAACCTTAAACATAAGGTTACATTTGGTCATTATGACATCACAATGGTATCCTTGGAAACCATATTGGCTTATGACTGTCCAAGACAAAAAGAATCTGTGTTGCTTGGACATTATGACATCACACTGGTACCCGTGGTAAACATATCTATTTATGACGGTCCAAGACAAAATCATTATGACATCATATTAGTATCCATGGAAACCACATCTATTACAGATTGTCAAAGACAAAAAAGATATGGCCCAACCCTTGAATACATTTATTTATTAAGTCGGCAGGCTTCCTACGTTTTAGCAGAAAACCTCAGTATTTGGTGTATAATTTGGTTTAATTAATCACTCATGGGATTATTTTTAAAAAAACATTAGGTGTCATATTTTTTCTCAATGCAAGGAAATTTCAAACACAAATACTTGTGTAAATATTAAATAATAAAAACACAAAGGGGCAGATTTATCAATAGTCTAAGTGAAAATTCAAATCTTTGTGTTTTTCAGGAAGAGGATTATGTTCCTCTTCAAAACACTATTTAAGGCGCAATTGGGCTTGTGATCTTTGCCCGTTATAGGTTTATCCTGGTGGTGTTTTGAGCTTTGAGCTATCTTTTATTCTGATTCTGATTCCTGTTTTGACACCTGCCTGGCTTTTGACAATTATACCTTCTATAACCTGACCCTTGCCTGATAACCGACTTTGACTCTGCTTAACCCTTCTGATCGACTTCTTGGTTTGACCCTTGCCTGCCTAACTACATTTATTCTCTGCCTGCCTTGACCCGGCCTGATCTGATTACTCTTTTGCCTAACGCCTTGTACCACGACCTTCTGCCCAAAGACTCTGCTTTTCAGTTGTGCCCCTCTGCTTGTCCAGAACCCCTCACCTTGCACCTCTCATTATAAGACCTGGCGGCATCTGAGTAGCTGAGGGCTCCTGCCAAGGCCAAAGGCGGTTGCTACAGGAAGAAGCACGAGCCGAGCCCAGGGTGCCTGGTATCAGTTCTAGATTTAGGGTGCCAACCATGACATTTTTATAATAGCCAGTCTTAGAGCAAACAGGACGGATTTGTGGCAAGGCCACAAAGGTTCAGCCCAGGGCGGCAGAATAATAGGGACGGCATGCTGCCCAGCTGCTTACCGGGGAGTACCGCTCCCCAGTGCTCTGATGCAGGCACGCACGTGCGCTTGCACCAGAGAGGAGTATACGGGCAGGACCACGCTAGGACAGCGCAGGCAGGCACCAGGACAGTGCGGCCTCTGAGCGCCTGCCAACTAAATCCAGCACTGGGAGCAAAGGGCAGGTTCAGGGAAGGTAGTAATAGCTTCCGTTTCAACAAGGAGGATTAGTGGGGTTAGGACCCCATGTTGTATGCACCACGAGCGCAAGGATGAGTTGAGTTGAGGGCCAGCGTATGTACATGCTCGCATGCCTACATGGATCAATGCGCATTGACAAAAAATACGGAGCAGAGAGGGGACCGGACCAGGGGTAGCAGGCAGAGAAAACACGTGCTTGGGGCCCCCCAGCTTTGCATCCTAGGCACATGCCTACTCTGTCTACCCCTAGTTCTGGCCCTGCTGGGCTCTCTGCCAAAAGCAAATTGAGTTTTAGAAACTTTGTATCGTTTTCTGCCTGTTCAGTACAGGAGATCAAGGAGAAAGTCAGTACATTTCAGTAACAATCTGGGACTGTGGGTTGAGTTGTCAAAATCGGGACTGTCCCACGAAAAACGTGACAGTTGGGAGGTATGAATATGTTATAGAACTGCCAATTCAAAGCAACTTCTTTTTTTATAGTTCTTGAATGATTTGCTTTCTTCTGATTTGCTTTTCTTCTGTCCAGCTTTCAAACTGGGGTCACTAACCCCATTTAAAAACAAATACTCAGCAAGGCTACAAATGAATTGTCATTACTGGTTTTTACTGCTCAATTTTCTATTCAGGCCCTCCAGGCCTAATCAAAATTTAGTGCATGGTCTCTAGGACAATTTGGACGCTGAAATTGCAAACTAGAAAGCTATTGAATAAAAAGCTAAATTACTTAAAAACTACAAAATAATAAATGAATAAGAATTGCAAATTATCTCTTTCTACATCATACTAATACTAATAGAAATGCATGCCAGTGCTTCAACCTTATTTTAATTGATTTCTGGGTGAAATGACTCTTGGGGGCACGATACACAACCAGCAAATCCAGCAAATAATTAACTAGGTCACACATATATGGTTATACGACACTGACAAACCCTGTTCCCTTTAGTCTATGGTCTTGTGGCTAATGATCAGACATAGGGAGGGTACTCAACCTTGTTTCAAAGTAAGTGTATAATCCCTGAGTGAGTGGGTTTATCCAAAACTTGATTGATGCTGTATACTGATATATATTATTCCCTGTTACCAGTACACGTAATCCGATGTTATAAGCAACTCTATCCCTCCACATGTGGTGCAGGGTCCATCTCCCCTTTTCCCTCTTATGATATAAAACATAAGATTCACTTGACTAGCAACGACACTTAATTACACTACATGGCTAAAAGGAACCTTGTTTATTTTTGGCCATTTTTTGCCACTGGCGTTGTGAATGGGGCCGCCCATGACCCATTAAAAAAGTGTTGCCTCTAACTGAACACACAGCAATATTTGTTGAGATGGGAGGAGAACAATTTAAATGACCAACTCGAAGCTCTGACCGAACACTGAATGACCAAAGCCAAGACTGATCAGCCATCATTTGTGCCCAACCTCAGTAATGCTCTTGTGGCTGAGTGGAAGCTCTCCCCATCTACAATGTTCCTGTATGTCGTCAAAAGTCTTACTAGAAGAGTTGCAGCAATGGGAGCATCACCTTGATATTAATACCATTGATTTCAGAATAAGATATTGGGCATTAAGACTTTTGTAACTTATTGTGGTCGTGTTGTTTGCAACAAGAAGACAAGTGATTGAATAAGGGCTCATACTAAAGGGGTGTTTTACCCTGTGTTCCCCCTGTGGTCAGTTTTCCTGCTTTCAACCACAGGAGTGTGCAGAATAAAACACAGCCTGTTCTTCCTTATAGTACAGTATTGACACAGGCGCATCCAAGCACTGAACACATGTGGAAGGCATCTTGTCATTCTGTAATAAAATGACTAATTTTAAGCTAATTTTTAATTGGCCTTCATTTTTTCTTTTTTTTAATGTTTTTGAATTAATTGAAACTTTCTGGAAAACAGGTTTCTGGATAATGGATTCCATAGCTGTATATCCTAAACACAAAATACGTTTGGTTCTTTAATTAGACTGAGTTTCTCTAAAGGACTTGGACTGGCACTTATGCCTGAGATGTCTTTCAACTTTTCTGTCTGCTCTGTTTAGATTATGAATAATGATGAGTGAATCTGACCCGTTTAGCTTTGCCGAAAATGAAAAAAATGGCAAAAAGTAGCCGAAATGCATTGGGGTCTATGGACGTCATTTTCCCGGGAAAACATGGGAAAATATTTCACTCATAACTAATCATGAAATAACAAAAAGCATACATTTTTCCTAGTTTAGCAATTGTAAAAAGTTTGTTTGGTACAAATACAAGTCCTGTTCACTAAACACATGGTAAAGAAGGAGCTGCACTGCCCCACTATGTCACTAAATAAATATAACAATCACTGCCTCCACTAAGACTGGAACTATACAGCAACTGTAGCGCTGCTTCTTTTAACAATGTAAAAAAAAAGTCTAAACACATGTAAAAATAGAATTTGTTTTATTAAAATACATATCAAAATATAATCTCTATCAGTCTAAGGTAATTTATATTGTTTTTACTATATAAAACAAAAAAATAATAAAGAACCGCACCAGGCCCCCCACACTTTGTTGAATTTGTCTGTTGCCCTTTCTTGTTTCATACGTTAGTTTGATCAGTGGAAGAGCTCCGTCTACCAGCCATCTCCAGAAGGGTATGATAGGAGGGATATTCCCCAGCCAGTGCATGATCACAATTTTTTTTGCATAGAACATGAGGGAGCGCAGCAGAGTTCTAGCCGCGTTAGTGGGTATTACATAGTCAATCACTCCGAATAAGCAGACAACCGGATGAATTATTTGTCGTGAGCTTGTGTTTCCATTACCTTGGTCTAGAATGTCTTTACCGGGGGGGGGGCAGGACCAGATCATGATAATAAAATTGGCACCTGTGGATTTGCATTGGGGGGGAAATCCCTATTCTCTATACTAACCATAGTCATTGCTGGGGTAAGGGTGCGGAACTGCACATGAAAGGCTTATATGAGCTAGAAGTACCTATAGAGTTGGATATGGTAACCAGGAAGCCATTCTTGTAATGTGGGAAACTGCTCATTTAGTTACTTAGTTACTAAGTCAGACAGATTTTTAAGGCCTAGTCATGCCCATTACACAAAGTCAGGCAGGTCAAGTAGCTGAGGAAATTATGAGTTGCCCCACAAGGGAAGTTTGGGTGACAAGTGTGGTACTGGGTGGCTAAGAAGTTTTAGCTCTATAGACCATGCTTTGTGTGGGGTGGCAAGAGTGCTTGGCAAGGTTGCCATGTTGGAAGGGTGCCTGTAGGGGTAGGTACCAAGGCCCTCTATAGAATATAGGATGGCGGCATGGAGGACCATATTAGGATTGTAGGGGTTGGGCGAGAAGCACCATTGTAGGTAGTAAATTTGTGAGGCTAGGTAATAGGGAAGGTCAGTCCACCTTTGGTAATGGGTGCCGTCAATCTTTCCCAGGAGATGCGGAGGGTCTTCTTGGCCCAGATTAATGGAAGTATAAGTTTTTTTAAGTTTCTTGAATACTTCCCAAAGTTCTGTTGGTGTTGGATATTTGGAGATTTGTAAAGAGGCTTCGAAGGTTGAAGTCTGTTGCCCCCCCCCGGCATGAAATCTGATTGGTCTGGATGTATCAGATCTGTGATGGCCCAGGTAAGCCACATGGCTAGTATTTTTGCATCAGTGTTAATGAGAAAAATTGTTCAATATGAACTACATAAGGTGTGGTCCCACCCTGCCTTGGGGATGACTATTATGAGGGCTTCTAGGAATGATGGTGGCAGGGACCCACGGCCTCTGCTTTCTCAACTCCTTCGTTGGCAGCTTTCCTAGTTTGGCCAATGAACGTGATTAGAGAGCTATCTTTTAGTTCTCAGCCTAGAAGGTGTAGGTGGTTCTTCTGGTTGCTTCCTGTTCTCCTTAATGCAAGTGAGCTTCTGGCAACTCATCAAAGTCTTTGAATTTCTTTTGGCGATCTGAATTCATTAGCCACTGCTCATCTGGTGGTGTTGCAGCATTATCAGCTTTTTGGCCTTCTGTAGTAGTTGTTGTTTTCACATAAGGGCCAGGAATGAACGGGGGCTTCAATTGCCTCTCCATTAGAGCTTCCCAGTTCATTGACTACAAATACAAAATTATTAAGTTGTTTTAACAACGGCAAAAACAAATAACAGATGTAGCTCAGTTAAATGTTAATTATAATTATTATAAATATTATAATATGGAAGGATGTTTTTAGAGCATCCAATTATTGCTACACCCATTCCTAAATATGACTGCCCTACAAGATATCTATAATATTAACTTACCTCGAAGTAGGGATGTCTCATCACTTGTTCGCCATCATCTTTAACTGAACCGAGACGTTCTTTGTAGTCTTTATTTAAGAGCTGCACAAGAGAAAAATAATAGTTACACAGGAGCCCGCATTAAAGCATACTTGCTTTTCTGTTATGTAATTGAACCTATTCATGGTGCCTTTTTATTCTATGTGCTGCTTTTTACCAATTAAAATGGAGAGCGGCGCAGAGCAAATGACAACCAAGAAGCATGAGATGCAACATGGTGGTAGTCACTGTGTATATGTATGTATCTATACAGAGAGGTGCCCTTAATATTCAATATAATGATATTCAGCTCCTGGATGCTGGATGGATTAGTGGCAATTGTATGTCAACTGGATAAAGTACTAGTATCAAATAGTAACTTACTGCTCTTAGTATTCCACTGGTGTTATCATCCAGCCAGTCTGGATAATTTGGTTCTGCATGAACGACGTCTGCATGCAGCTGCTCTTGATTTCCATCGAATGGCAACTGCAGAAAAAAAAGATATCATGAACTTAAGTTTTCACATAGATACTTATGTATTTGGCCAGGTGATTAATGTTGAATGCTTCAATAACTGATAGAATGAAACATTGTATTGGGGATCAAATTTTATATCTCATGACAACATATGATTGTGGGCTTATAATATTATCCTCTTCAATAGAATAAAGGGAAAAAATAGAACTCATCCTAGAGCCAAATCAAATCTTATAATGGATGCTTTAAACTTACCTTACCAACAGCCATTTGGTACATTACAACACCTAGAGCCCACCAGTCTACTGTTCTGTTGTAAACCTTGAGTCTGTACACTTCAGGAGGCACGTATTGCAGAGTTCCACATGGGATATTCATTCTTTTTCCATAGCCAATTCCTTAAGTACCAGAAACATTATATTAGCAAATAATCAACTGGAATTATCTAATAACAGGCATATAATTATATATTGAAAAGACAGACAACGTAATATGGATATAGATGTTATTACCACACGCATTGGTTTACATGAACTTTCTGTATTGAAATCTAATATAGATTTGAATATATTAAATATCTATAATATTGTGCAGTTACTGTCCTGGGACAATACTGTATATGTTTTACAATTATGCAAAGATAGCTTACCTGATTTGCACAATCCAAAATCTGCAAGTTTTGCATATCCACTACTGTCTATAATGATATTAGCAGGTTTCACATCTCTGTAGTTAAAAAAAACATAAAGAAATTAAAAAGGCTAGTATATTTCCCCATGAATATACTACAGATTATTATTTTTTATATTGTAAAATATAATAGCCCCCTGATATAATCAGCTCTAGCTGCTACTTAGGTTTGCTACCTATCCAGTTTGGACCTGTACAGCCTGGCCTTAGAAATACCTGCCCAAGTCAAAATTCCTCCTAGATCAGCCAATCACCAAGTCATAGACCCACCCAATGGCATCACTATTCCACCCGTGACCAGCTTTCAATATGCAAAAAGGTGGCAACCCTACTGGTACTACAGCTATAAACCCTTTAACATTCTACAGTGCTTACCGGTGGACGATACTTCGGTCATGCAAGAACTTTATCCCAAGGACGATACAAGCAGAATAAAATCTACAAAAATAAACACATGTACCATTAGTTATAAATACACAACCATTTAAGTATGAGAAGAATTGTAGCTGTTACTATAAATATTTGGTTTGCTGCATTATTCCTTAAAGAGGCCTAGGGAATGTGCAAATGTACAAAATAATAGTTAAAAGAGAGAATTCCTAACAAATGCTTGCCCCATACTTATGGTACTACTTAAGCAATTGCTACCCTATTGCCAAATGTTAACAGTTATAAAATGCCTAAAATGACTTACAAAGTGCTGTTTGGTGGGAGTGCACCATTTTTCAGTTGAGCTGCTAAGTCGCCTCCATTGCAAAATTCCATCGCTAAGTAAAGATTGTGTTTCCTCTGGAATGAACAGACTAAACCCACAAGGAAAGGGGCTTTCTCATCTCTCGCCATCTTTAAGATGCTTTTCTCCTCAAAAAGACTGAAATAGAATAGACAGCTTTTGGTTATGCATATTCAGCACAACATACAATTTGACATGGTATTAACAAATACTAATATGTCATAAAATTGCACCCTAGTGACCAATTCAGGGCTGCTCCTGCTATAATTCAATGTCAGAACATTGCCTTAGGTGGCAGTGAGTGGCTAGTTGACATGGGGGACAAATAATCCACCTCCTGTAACTTTAAGAGCCAAATTGCCGGTTCTGGCTCTGCTAGTCCAGTGAGCGAAATTGTGTCCCCCTTTGACCCACTCCAATGTTTAAGGTGTGAAGTGGAAAGAAGCACCATTGGGGCTGATATCTCAGACAGCAGCAGCCCCAGAAATCGCAATATAATTTAGGATATTAAAACAAAGATTTGCATAGGTGCTATAAGCAACTACCTCTGTGTAATTTAGTTCTATGTTAGTAAATCAGTCCCCCCTTTTTTTGTAAGTAAAAAGCTTTTTACTAACCGTTCCATTTGTAAAGTGCTAAAAACGACTGCCTTTGATACACGTTTGATGGCAACCAACTTTCTTGTTTTCTTATGTTCTCCTAGAAAGACCTGGAATGAAAGCAAGTTCATTATGTTTCCCTGAATATGCTAATAAACAACTGAATCTTAATTAGGGATGAGTAACTCACCGCTCCATAACTTCCTTTCCCAATCCATTCACAGAAATCAAAGTCTTCAAGAGAGCTCCAAGACATTTGCAGATCACTGAAAGAAGATAAACAAGAAAGTAATGTTTAGTCATAATTTACACACATATATATATACTAAATGCTAAAAGTCTTGCTCCAGCACATTATATAACTTTCTCTGTTATACCACTGCACAAGCATAGTGTGCCATTGCCTAAGCTTGAAACCGATTAGTGTATTTTCGCAGCAGTCGGCTTTTAAAACAGTGCAAACCATTGTCAGTAGTTTAATATACTTATTACAGATAAAGTTATATAAAGCAGTAACACAATGAGGCATGGGACCTGTTATCCAGAATGCTAAGGACCTGGGGTTTTTCAGATAATGGTTCTTACCTTTAGTCTACAAAAATCATTTTAACATACATTAAACATAATAAGCTTGTTTTGCCTTTAGTAAGAATTAATTATATCTCAATTAGGATCAAGGACTGTTTCAATATTACAGGGAAAAAGGGAATACTTTTTTAAAATCTTAATTATTTGATTAAAATGGAGTCTATGGGAGATGGCCTTCTTGTAATTCAGAACTTTCAGGATAATGGGTTTCTAGGAAATGGATCCCATGGATACTATTTTGCAAAAAAACAGAGTAAAGTATATAAAAAATAGAAATAACTCTTAACAACTAGTGATGTGCGAATTTATTCGGCAGGCGCGAATTTGTGGCGAATTTGCGCGATTCGCCGCCATCGAATAAATTCGCAAAACGGGCGGTGGCGTCAAAAACGGGCGCCGGGGTCAAAAACGGGCGCCATTGTCAAAAACTAGACGCCGGCGCCGTTTCGCGAATTTTGCTTGAAAATCGCAAATTTTTCGGCGAAGCAAAACGGTGCAAATTCGCCCATCACTATTAACAACTTATCAAGTTTAAGGTTCTACCATATAATATAAAACACATCATGTACTGGTTCTAGTTATAGTTTAACATACGCTGAGTCTGGAGGCTCCTGAGGTGCACATGCACCTTCACTCTCTCCTCTCTCTGCCAACTCCTCTTCCTGGGCAGGATGGGCAGCAATTAATGAACTTTCAGGTTCCTGGGGTAGCTAAAGAGCAAGAAGAGAGTGTAATTATTCAGAGCCTTTAAGTAAACATGAGAATATTAATCAATTGATATGATAATATTTGAGTTACCTATTCCAAGCACTTCTACTTAATTGGTAGGTGTGAAAAGGCACTAGTATCAAGGTAACCCAATTATATAATGGTTTAAAGCAGTAATCTCCAGCCAGTGGCTCAGGAGCAACATGTTGTCACTGACTACTTGGATGTTGCTCCCAATAGCCTCAAAGCAGGTACTTTTTTAAATTCCTGACTTGGAGGCATAAAAAACAGAGCCTCCTGTAGGCTGTCAATACAGATAGGGACTACCAAATAGCCAATCACAAGCACTTATTTGGCAGCCCCAGAGACATTTTTCGTGCCTGTGTTTCATGCCCAACTCATTTTACATTTAAATGTGGCTCATGGGTAAAGTAAAGTAGGTACTTACAAGTTTATCAGAATCACTCTCAGCTTTGCTCTCTGAAGTTTCTGTCCCATGTACCAGATTATCCTCAGGCGGTTGCGATAGCCAACTCTTTGCAGTACTAAAGGATAAACTGCTACTGTCTTCTGAAGTATTCGCTGGTACGGAACATTCTGCAAAAATAAAATAATGCAAAACTTCACCTTAGGTTCTATAAACTATGGGTTGGATTAAAATCTGTAAACTTGGAACAACCAGTTAATAGCCATACGTTTACTGTATATATTACAATGTGCCAGAGAAGAAGTAATGACTCTCCTTCTATTCCCTTACTGGCATACATTAATGAGTGGCCTATAGAAGCTGATGATCTGAGGCTGGTTATATAGAATCCATGTGCTTGTCTCCTCTGTGTAAAATGTGTCACCCGGGGTTGGTTTTAATTTGGCGATACATTTTTCAATACTAGTCTTTTGTTAAACTTTATATATGTAAATATACTGAGGGATAAGCATGGAGAATATAGTATTTACTATATTTTGGTGGTTAGCCTACAGTAATACAAAACAATAAAATACAACTGAAACATTGATTCTTCTAATACTGTACCTGAAGGTGACTTCTTTTCAAACAAGCTGGAATCCTGTTGCAATAACAAACTATTTGCAGTACTATAGGATGAAGCACTGCTGTCTTCTGAAGTCGTGGCTGGTATGGAACATTCTGCAAAAATAAATGAAAAAATATAAAATAATGCAATACTTCATCTTAGGTTCTATAGACAATGGGTTGGAATAGCTTTTTTTTATTGTATAGATTTATTGTATATTGTGAGTAGGTTCTAGGTAACTTTTTTAGGTTTACATTTTACTGCATGTATTAGAGCACTAAGGGTTGCAAATATGTGCCCGTAAGTACTTATCTAACAAAAATTTGTGGTCCAGGGTGATTTGTCTTCCCGCCCTTATTTGCATATGCATATTAGTCCCTATTGCAGCCGGTATCTCTGGCCTCTCTCTGTTTCTGGATATAGATTTATATTCCATAACTCCAGTTATATAGATGTATATAGATACATAGTTTTGACTAGCCACAATAGAGAAACACAAACCCATGATATATCAAATACTGTACCTGAGGGTGTCTTGGCTTCTTCAACCACTATTACCGTTACTTCAGGGATTGGATCAATATTGATGGGGTCACTTTCATCATCTGTTAAAGTCTGTAAAGATAAATATTTCATGATCAGTTGAAAGATCTGATATGCGAAAGGATAGATAGTTCATGCCAAAGAGAAATGTCTTGAAATTCCCATGGTGATGATTATGGAGAGAGACATTTATTCATATCTAAGGGGAACAGCAAATATCCCACCCCATATATCAGCCAAGCCCACTTAGCATGTCTTACAGGTGGATATATAGAACTATTTTTGTGCTCACTGATACATTATCCATAAGCCCATTGCTCATAAAAGATACACTGTTTGATTTACCCATTATTAAAGGAAATCTTTCTAAAGAGACTTTTGGGCTCCAGCTCAAATGATTTTAGAAAAATCCAAGTATATCTAGAGATTGTGGTTTTACTGTTTGATGTATTTTATGAATATACTCACTTTAGACAATTCAGCAGCTACGCTGGGGGTTTTGCTGTCTGAGTCGTCCTTTTCCTCAGTCTTCCAATACTCCTGCTCATCCACTGGTACTATACTAACAGCAGCTAAAGAAGGAGCAGGTGCAGCTTCTGCACTGAATTCTGTAGAAATCATATAAAATAAATGATCAATTTGTGCTTTTTTTATCTGAAAGTAGAAATATTGTTGACAAATGCAAAGTTCTAGGACTTAAATTTACACAGTGTTTATTAATTAATCAGCAATTTGTAACATAATCCCAGCATTATTATAGCATGGGAACATATTGTGCTCTAACATTTACTACAAATACTCAAACTTGGCCTAACGTTAATAAGCATTTGTAATAAAATAATTATTTCATCATATATATATATATATATATATATATATATATATATATATATATATATATATATATATATAAATAGGGAAAAGCAGGGTCAAATGGGAAAAAACCCCGTGGGCCCCAACCCTCATGGGCCCCCGCTGGGCTAGACCCCCTCTCATGATATTCTGATTCTACAAAAAAAACATTTTGGTGCTGTTTGCGCATGTGCGTCACGCCATTTGTGCATGCGTGCTGAGCGGCACCTTCATACATGCGCATGGCACATCAAGTGAAAGGGGGGCCCTGGACAGCAGTCCCAGTGGGCCCTGGGCCTCCCATTCTGACACTGGGAAAAGCATGGGGTGAACTTAATTATGTAATGCAGCATTAAATGGTTATCAAAAGTCAGTGAATTCACTAAGAGAGTGCTATACCTTGTATTATCTTCTTTGCTTCTTGTATTGTAATTAGTATTGCTCCAGGACTTGAAGTAATCTGAGCAGGGTCCGATAAACTCTTTTTGGCACCCTAAAAAGTTTAAAATAAAGTAATTTAAGATAAATACATTACATCATTTAGCTTAGAAACTAAATATTAGCATTGAAAAAAATGCAAAAACCATTGTGTACTGCCAGAACACACAATTTTGACTGGGGTTTTAAGGTGAAAATCTGCATTTTATAGTTTCACCATTTATTGTAGACCGGGTTCCTATGGAATAGATTGTTCCACTATGGGAACAAAGAATCATATTTGGTTTGCAGAATTTGTGTTACATTTGGTAGAGAGATGTGATTGGCTGGTTAGAAATGTCAAGCCTGGCGATTCCCAATTAAACTATATAAGTAAATGAAGGCCATCACTTAAATATGCTATTTACATCCTTTATGAATTGATGGGTTTGCATATTGACGATAGACTTCCTAAAAGCATTTTGCAGGGGCACAACATTATACGCAAGTATAAAAGTAAGTCAAGGCCATCTTTTTAATTTCAGAAGAAAAAGGAATTGTTACAATATATTTCTTGTGCATAAATGTAACATTTAATTATTTGTATAGAAATACAGTAAGGTAAAACAAGACAAGTCTTGGAATGGCCACCTGTAAATCCTCAGACACTAACTTGTTGTGATGTTGATTTATTCTTTAAACTTATTGAAAAATGTATGTACTGTTTGACAAAATCCAATAAAAGGTACTTACAAAAGTAGATCGCACAACAGTGCTTATACTTGGATCTGACGGGTACTTAACACCAGTAGTAATAACTGATGTATCTATGCTTTCTGCATCTGCAAATATCAAACAAAATAATATAATGAATATAGTGGATTTTTATTCTGAGCTCCTATTCTGGTTACATTCAGTACAGGAAAGGGGTGAAGTAGTGATGAGCGAAATTTTTCACCAAGTTTCACCATGAAAATGTTGCCCATAAACTCTAATGGGTGAAAAAAATTGTCACGAGTCAAAAAGTTTTTGCTCAATTTGTAGCGCATCAAAATACATTTTGACACCCATAGACCAAAGCATTTTGGCAAATTTCAGCCATCACTAGACAGAAGACAGTAAGTTTTAAAAAACTGTACCTGTTGGATTCTCATCTTCTATTTCCAATATGCTTGATGCTGGTTCTTCCTTGATTTGTTCCTCTATGACCTTTATCTGATTCAATTCTTCATCAGTATCCTTAGGAACACTCTCAGGAAGTTCCTGAGTTTCAACTGATGCTTTTAATTCAACTTCACTTTCAAGTTGTTTTTCAGACATTTCTTCATTCTCTGAAGGTTCTTCTAGAGTAAATTGAACAGGTGAAGGGACGCTGTCTTTCTTGGATTCCTGAATGTGAAAAAAATACACATAGTAAAAATATCCTTATTGAAAGCATTTGCAGACCTATATTGTATTGTATATTGTAAGTTTATTTCTATTAGTTTTGATCGCCAAGATATAGATTTTATATATAAACTTTTGTTTTTACTTCAGGAGAACATGGCTACACATGTTAAATAGCAAATAAAGGACTATTTTAGTATCTTAAACTTTCAAAGCGGGATCTTTTTATGGCATTGAAAGAACTCAGTAGAGTAAAATTTCATATATTTGTCAAGTCAAGCTCTGCAGTGAGCTTAGTTGATTAGAAGCCCATAACCGTTTATTGTGCTTCCCAGAAGAATATTTCCATCCATATTCTTTAAATATTATACAGAAAACATTTCACTGCCTTACCTTTTTCATACATCTGAATAATTTGCAGATTGTTCTACAGAATCGATGTCGTCTTCGTGATTTTACTGTAGATTCTGCAATATAAAATTAAAATGTTATTATCTTTGATTTTATTTGAACCATAAAATATACAGAACTGTATAATTCTTATTAGCACATCGTAGCAAAGGACAATTCAGGGGAGATGAGCTTGTTAATTTGCTCCATTCTGATACAGATATACATATCTATCTAGTTAATGGTATTTCAACATTCCATATTCTAGGATAACTACTTAACATTGACAATTTTTTTTAAAAAAAATATTCTATTTTAATGATCACATGGTAAGATCAAATTAACCAGGATATGGTGGATACCTTTTAAACTTGTTAATTGGGTGTTCACATAATATAGTTTAAATAACTATAACATAATTTGTTGTCTAGGGCAGATATATATGCTGTAGCTGTAATAATTAGTCAATTGGGTGGTGACATACAGTTTTAGACATAGGTAACTTGTGTCCTCTAGGCTAGGGCAGTAATCTGCATGAGGAATGTCCAAAGGGCAATCTTTCTATATTTTGCAACTTTGACCATATAAAAAGCTTTAAAATAATATTAAATGCTTCCATATATTAATAGCCGACACTATTGGCTTTTCATGGCTTTTGTGTATTATAAATAACACTAGGGGGTCTATTTATGATTGCCCAAAATGTCCCACTGCCCCACTGCCAAATTTTTCTTTGTTACAAAATCCCATTTTGGCTTTAAACCCAGTGAGATTAGTAAACTCAAGCAGGGTTTCCTTTTTAATAGCCTAAGCACAAAAGCTCAGGGAATCATAAATGGACCCCAAAGTGCTGAAAAAGTTGGACCATACATAAAGGGAAAGAGTTTATAAAAAGTGTCTAAGTTCAAAAATGTCCAAAGATTTGCACATTTAATAAGTTCCTCAACACATTCATAAAAGAAATTAATAAATTCTGTTTGACTAAAAGAAGCCATTTATATTTTAATACCCTTCAGTTACCTGGTCAAAGTCATTGAAATGACATCAAATATTAGAATTTTATTGACATTTTACAACCTCAATATTTCTGTTAGTAATTTATATTATATTATTATATGATATTAAAAAATCTTCCTGACTTTGCATGAAACTTTTGAAAGTCTTATAACATTATAAAACCATCAATGTGCACTCAGGTACTGCCTCAACATTTTTAAATTGGAATGTTTAGTATGTTTTATAGTTCTGTGCTGGTAACATATTTTGGTTGCGTACAGTATTGCAATATGGGAGGAGAGGGAAATTTATTAACTAACAAACCTGAAGATTCCTCAGTTTTCTTTTCAAATGTGCTTGATACATTTGATTCTTTAACATTAACAAGCTGGTCGACAAGCTCGTTGTTTTCTTCTTTGATTTCCTCCACAAATTTTTCTTCATTTTCTATTGGTTCTTCCAATTCTTGTTCCTGTAAAAAATAAATATGTTTAATTGTTTTGATATAAAAGCCAAATGTGCAGCACCCTTGAAATTATCTATGTATATATTACACCATATTGTAATTATGGTCTTGTGTATTTTAATGTAATCCATGTATCTCTATTTATTCCTTGTCTGATAATATTGAATGGGGTTGAGTTAAATGGCATAAAGAAATTTTAATATTGAGCCTGCAAGGTATTAGAGAGATTTAAAAAAATATAAAATTATGTTGTTGTGAGCTAATCTGTAGTGATGGGTGAATTTATTCGTCAGCCGCGAATTAGCAGTGAATTTGCGCGATTTGCCCCCGGCGAATAAATTTGTGAAACGGCGTGAAAATTCGCTGGTGATAACGGACGCCGGCGTCAAAAAAACAAACGCCGGCATCAAAAAAAGGACGCCGGCGTCAAAAAAATGCACGCCCGCATCAAAAACGGACACTGGTGTCAAAAACTAGACACCGGCGCAAATTCGCCCATCACTACTAATCTGTATGATTAGGTTTCTCTTTGTGATCTGTTAGTTTAGAGGCAGAAGTTGTTGTTGTTTAGAGCAATATCTCTTGATATTATAAAGAAAGGTTTCATCGGCCTTACCTTATTCTTACATCTGAATAAGTTGCGGGTAGTTTTAAAACGTTTCCGTAGTCTTCGAAACATTTTTGTAGTTTCTGAAAGATAAAAAATCTTAGATATGACTTGGGAAAACAATATAATAGAAATTGTCTCTTTTTAGTTTATTGGTAGAAAAAGCTGCTCAGTATACTACAAAGCATTTCCACTATAGGTATGGGAATCATTATCTGGAAAGCTCAGTATTATGGAAAGGCTATCTCCCACAGACTCCATCATAATCAAGTAATTCAAATATTTAATTATTCCCCTTTTCTCTATGATAATAAAACAGTACTTTGTACTTGATCCAAACTAAGATATAATGAATCCTTATTAGAAGCAAAACCAGCCTATTGGGTTTATTTAATTTACATGATTTTCTAGTAGCCTTAAGGCATTAAAATGAATAATACTGAAATATACATTATCCAGAAAACCCCAGGTCCTGTGCATTCTGTATAAAGTATCTTAATTTTTTGATGACTCTTTTTCTGTTCAATACTTGAAAAGTATAAAATGTAATCACAGGTATTCCCATCCCAGAGAAAAAAGATTGGTATAAAAAAAAAACTATAAAACAATAGCTAGGGGATAATTAGATATGAACATTTTCCTAACACACAGCGAAAATTGCCAGAAAATGAATTTGCTCTCAGCAAACTAACAATAGAGATGCTAACTAGTCAACAGCAAAACACCAAGAGGCCAATTTATAAACAAAAAATGTGCAGGAACAAAATATTTGCAGTTGAATTTTCATGGGAGAATTTACGCTCAAATGCAAAAAAAATACATATTTCCTTTCATTTTCAATGAAGCTAAAAATCTGGAAAATGCCTGATAATATAGTTATCATTAAAGGGGTTGCTCGCCTTCGAGTTAACTTTCATTATGATGTAGAGAGTGATATTTTAAGACAATTTGTAATTGGTTTACATTTTTTTAATTTGTTGTTTTTTAGTTATTTAGCTATTTATTCAGCAGCTCTCCAGTTTGCAATTTCAGCAATCTGGTTGCTAAGTTTTTTTAAGATGATGTCAGTGAGTAATAAAAAGTAGCAATAACAATACATATGTAGCCTTATTTTTTTTAAATGGGGTCAGTGACCCCCATTTGAAAGCTGGAAAGAGTCAGAAGAATAAAGCATATAATTAATCATTAAAAAACTAACCCTTCAATAATCAAAAGGTACCGAATTTCAAAAAATACACTTTAGCAAACACTACACATGGGAGCTATTTACCTAACATATAGACAAATTCTTACAAATCAGAGTTGATGAATTCTAAAAGAAGATGCTTGGTAAAAAGCTAAAACATACCTGTGAGATGCTAGATGTTATACTTTCTCAGCAGTTAATTACTAGATATTAATACTTTTCTAACACAAAAAAAAGAATTATATAATTCCAAAATAATTATAAGTAAAATGAATAAATTTGTTGTTAGCAAACTAACAGTATAGAAGTTATCTGATTAGCAGCTAAACAACAAATGACTAAGAATAACCTTGAAACATAAGGTTACATTTGGTAATCATGACATAAACAATGGTTTCCTTGGAAACCATATTGTGTTGTTTGGTAATGATGACATCACAATGGTATCCTTGGAAACCAAACAAAACACCAAATGACCAGGAATAACCTTAAACATAATGTTACATTTGGTCATTATGACATCACAATGGTATCCTTGGAAACCATATTGACTTATGACAACAAAAAGAATCTGTGTTGTTTGGTCATTATGATATCACAATGGTATCCTTGGAAACCAAACTAAACACCAAATGACCAGGAATAACCTTAAACATAAGGTTACATTTGGTCATTATGACATCACAATGGTATCCTTGTAAACCATATTGGCTTATGACTGTCCAAGACAAAAAGAATCTGTATTGCTTGGACATTATGACATCACACTGGAACCCGTGTTAACCATATCTATTTATGACTGTCCAAGACAAAATCATTATGACATCATATTAGTATCCATGGAAACCACATCTATGAAAGACTGTCAATGACAAAAACTATTGCTGATATTTGGTCATTATGACATTGTACTACATCTATTACAGATTGTCAAAGACAAAAAAGATATGGCCCAACCCTTGAATGCAGTTATTTATTAAGTGGGCAGGCTTCCTATGTTTTAGCAGAAAACCTCAGTATTTGGTGTATAATTTGGTTTAATTAATCACTCATGGGATTATTTATAAAAAAAATGAGGTGTCATATTTTTTCTCAAAGCAAGGAAAATTCAAACACAAATACTTGTGTAAATATTAAATAATAAAAACACAAAGGGGCAGATTTATCAATAGTCTAAGTGAAAATTCAAATCTTTGTGTTTTTCAAGAGGATTATGTTCCCGGTTAAGTTAACCTTCAAAACACTATTTAAGGCGCAATTGGGCTTGTGATCTTTGCCCGTTATAGGTTTATCCTGGTGGTGTTTTGAGCTTTGAGCTATCTTTTATTCTGATTCTGATTCCTGTTTTGACACCTGCCTGGCTTTTGACAATTATACCTTCTAAAACCTGACCCTTGCCTGATAACCGACTTCGACTCTGCTTAACCCTTCTGATTGACTTCTTGGTTTGACCCTTGCCTGCCTAACTACGTTTATTCTCTGCCTGCCTCGACCCGACCTGATCTGATTACTCTTTTGCCTAACGCCTTGTACCACGACCTTCTGCCCAAAGACTCTGCTTTTCAGTTGTGCCCCTCTGCTTGTCCAGAACCCCTCACCTTGCACCTCTCGTTATAAGACCTGGCGGCATCTGAGTAGCTGAGGGCTCCTGCCAAGGCCAAAGGCGGTTGCTACAGGCAGAAGAATGAGCCGAGACCAGGGTGCTTGGCATCGGTTCTAGATTTAGGGTGCCAACCATGACATTTTTATGATAGCCAGTCTTAGAGCAAACAGGCCCGGATTTGTGGCAAGGCCAAAAAGGTTCAGCCCAGAATAATAGGGATGGCATGCTGCCCAGCTGCTTACCGGGGAGTACCGATCCCCAGTGCTCTGATGCAGGCATGCATGTGCGCTTGCACCAGAGAGGAGTATTCGGACGGGACCGTGCTAGGACAGCGCAGGCAGGCACCAGGACAGTGCGGCCTCTGGGCGCCTGCCCACTAAATCCAGCCCTGGGAGCAAAGGGCAGGCTCAGGGAAGGTAGTAATAGCTTCCGTTTCAACAAGGAGGATTAGTGGGGTTAGGACCCCATGTTGTATGCACCACTAGCGCAAGGATAAGTTGAGTTGAGGGCCAGGTAGGACCCCAGGCTGAGGATCCCAATGCACACCACTTTACTCTTGGGGAGGAGTTGCCTCAGGAGTGTGGTAACTTACACTTTGCCTATTTTACCTGGGAGGGATCTGTCACTGCTGTACTTGAATGTGCCTTAAAGAAGTGAATGCTCATTTCAGTTATTGAACTGTTAATAAACCAATTATTGTTGCAAATTAAACTCTCTGGGACTGGATTCTTTGCTACAAAGAAGAACACTAGATACCGGGAGTTGCTGGGAGTTACTCAGGTACGAGTGGGTCAGTGGCACTGTATAAGTAGGGTAGCCCTGTTATGACAGCACACTTCACACAGTAAAAGTGCACTGAAGGGTGCGCTACAGTTGCTATTGGTTACTAGACCTGGTCCTGGTGCACTCTTTGCAAATATCATTATATTACCTCTATTTGTAATATGCATACATCAAGACTGCTTGTTATTACTTTACTGTGCAAGAGATAGAACTATGAAAAGGCATAGGTATGGCACCTGTTATCTAGAATGCTCGAGACTTCGGGGTTGCCATAATTTGGATCTCCATGCCTTAAGTCTCCTCAAAATTTGTTTGAATATTAATTAAACACAAAAGGATTGTTTAGTCTTTAACAAGCATTGATTATATCTTAGTCAGGATCAAGTACAAGGCACTGTTTTATTATTACAGAGAAAAATGAAATCATTTTGAATTTGCTTAAAATGGAGTCTATGGGATATATTTATCAAAGAGTGAAGTTAAAGATCGCCACAGTGAAATTCTGCCACTCTCCATTCATTTCTATAGGATTTTTAAAAGAGTATCTATCAATGGGTGAATTCTATGGGATGTGGGATCAAAGCACTGCGTATCTTGTCGGTGCTATGTAAATAAAAAATGATGATGAGGATTCTGAAAGGCGTATTTATCAAAGGATGAAATTTCACTTTCACCCATTGATAAGTACATTTTAATAAATGCCATAGAAATGAATGGAGAGTGGTGGAATTACACCCTAGAAGACTGTGGCGACCTCTAACTTCACTCTTTGATAAATAGACCCCTATGGGAGATGGTCTGTGTAATATGTAAATGGATTCATGGCACAGAAGTAAAAAATAAAAGGATTAAAAAATTCTTCGAGACACACATTAAACAGCACCACGATGTCCATATTTTGTCATTTTAATACCATTTCTCACTTTGTAAAAAAAAATTCAAATCAGCATAGTTCTAGAATGCTGAAAAACTAGCTACAATTAGCTGTAGGTAATAATGGATACATGTACTACAGAGAAAGCAAAACTTTGAGGCAAATGAAAACCCTGAAGGAAAATCGTGAAATGGTTTATTATTTATTAAACAGAAATTCACACTTTTGAAAGAAAATCATCAGAAAAAGCAAAAAAAAACTGAATTTCATCTGAATTTGGCTTTCCAGAAATAGAAAAATATTGGAGCGAAACAACATATTTATTTAAAAAGGACCGGGAAGGATGCAGGAACAATAGCAATCAGTCCAATGTGATAAAAAAATGTAATATTATGAGACAATATGCAGTTGATCTTCATTTTCTATTCTTGGAGTTATTTGCATTGTTCTGCGCATCTCTTATATGAGATTTAAAATGCAATATGGTTGATGGGCTCACTCACACCAGCAGTCAAAGAAGCAGATCAGTCCTGAAGCTGGATTTTATTTTTACTTATATTTGTCCCCTTTATATTTCTATTCAGAAATATAAAGATCTGTATTTTTTTTTTATTTCTCTTTATTTTCAATGTCTCAAACAAGAAAAACATTTCAAATTGAACAATACAGCATACTTGTCATAAGTCATAGTTACACAGCTATCAATAACCATACTGTTGTATTCATAAGTTTCTGCTGTTGGCATCAACATTTAGAAAACAAAATAGAAGAAGAAAATAAAAATAAAAGAATTCTAAATACCATATATCATATTGTATACATTACAGAGCAAAATTGACTTTTTACTTTTCTTGGAACACCATAAGTGATAATCAGACCCTTCAAATTCCAGAGTAATAATCAGATCGAGTATATATGATAATTGTGTTGACGAGCTTAAGATTCTTGGTTTCTTTTGAATTGTTCCCCACATTTGTTTATGTGATTCAAGAGAATCAGATATGAGAGCAGAAAGATAAGACAATGAATGTACGTGATCCACTCTGGATATTACTTGTGACATTACTAATGTGGGAGATTTAGCGCTATTGTCCATCTAGTTGCTGCCAACAGTCGTGTTAGTAACTTGATTTGTAATTTAGTAAGTTCTAAAGAGGCAAAACAAAGCATTTTCGGGATCTGGAGATAACTGTATGTTAAAATCTTAGATGCAATTAGAAATGTCTCTGCCCACAGTTTGGCTACTACGGGACATTTCCACCATGAATGATAATACGTCCCCATTTCTGAACAATTCCTAAAGCAGGTATCTAGGTAGGTATTTTCTCTTTTGTACCGGGGTGGTATACCGTCTCATAATTACTTTGTATGCTGTTTCCTTAATACTAATATTGGGGGAGATGTGCCGCAAAGCATCCCATATTTTCTCCCATTTCTCTGATGATATAGAAAGATCATCTTCCCATAATCGCACATATTTTGGCTTATCCCCAGGGTGAGTTTCAGTAAATTGGGCATATAATTGGGAGATCCCTTTGGCAGCATATCCTGGATTTTTACATTGGGATTCAAATATAGAACTTTCCATTGTTGGTTTGAAAGGGCCTTGTTGATTGTAAAAGTGTGCTAGCTGAGTATAACGAAACAATTCTTTACTAGGGATATTGTATGACTCTTGCAAACGAGTCTGTGACATAAACCCCCTAGGAGTGATTAAATCTCTTATTTTATGAAAATTATTGGCTGACCACCAGACAAAGGCTTGAGGTGATAGCCCAGGTGGAAAGTCTGGGTTGCCTATTAGAAGCTGCATGTTACTATGTGATACATGCTGTAGAATTGTACCTTTCACTGCTCCCCAAATTTTTAGATGCAGTTTTATAATTGGATTTTCTATATTATATGATCAAATGTTCTGTGTGGTTAACCATAGTAGTGCCGATGTTTTGATTGGTGAAATAGTAGAGTTTTCGAAGTCAACCCAGGGGACCGTGTTTGAGGGTGCATGCCATTGTGTGGTTTGGAAAGATCTGCATTTTAACCATTTGTGTTGTCATTCCTATACATCTTTTATTACATATATATAGAAATGACAACACAAATGGTTAAAATACGGATACAGCAACATTGCAGCTCTATACGAAATGCTGGGCATTTTAAACAGCATCATAATATGAACCCAGTGGACTTAACATTTTGGCCATTGAGAAAATTAATTTGGGAATAAGAAATGGGAACCTTGAACAAGAACGGGAAAGTCATTTTTCAAAATGCATACTTTCTCTCCCCATGGATAAATGAAAATATATTATTTAATGTCTTTCTCTAATACTCTATCAGTCGATTCTTCAATATAGTTCTCCCCATGAATGAATTCCTTCTATGACAATCCCCAACATTCCATTATATGGAATTTATTATACCCCTAGTACAGTTCGTGAATTAATTTGCCCACAATCAATAGGTATGATAACTATGGGATCGATACACGGACTGTAATGTCGAACTAAAGCCACATCACATTTCCCCTTAGAAGGGAAGGTCAGATTCGAAGCTGGCAACTCCCCTAACCAATAACGTAAGGGAGAGTGACATGGCGATGAGTTACACTGCTGGCGAGAAGAGTACGCATTGACGTATATGTTGACACGCACTTTTCGCGATGTTAGAATGACGTCATATGCAGAAGTCTTATAATGCAACACGGAGACAAGCCAGCCCAATCCTGCCTTGAAAAAGCTGACGCGAAATGCGCATCGGCAAGCCTCTGCTCTTTTTTAAAAGCTTATTTTAAAAGCCTTCAGTTGCTATTGCAGTATCTGATAGCAGCATTTAGTTTGGGTTAATACTGAAAGCAGCACTTCATTCTCCGATTATCATTTATTATAAGACACTGGGGGTTTGCGTTTTTTTTTAAACAGCTCTTGAACAGATTAGTTAAAATCTGAGACCGCAGTCCCCAGCGTCCTGCCTTTCTCCCCGTGTGGTGTCCCAGGGCCTAGAAAAAGACTCTGATTTTGGGACAACTCCACCTCTATTCTATTTTCATTTTCAATCTTTTATTTCATGAATTGCTAGCTATTTAAAAATGTATTTAGCACTTTAATTAATTGATAGATGAATTCATATATTAATTGCCATATTTTGGAAGAACAGGCACTTTAATAACTCAAGTTAATAATTGAAATATAGTTAAGTGGCTTAAATGAATTCATAAATGAATTGATATTTATATTGAAAGATTAATTGAGTTGTGTGTTAGCAATTAATTATATATCGTTGCACTATATATCAAGCACTTTCACCTTATCATTAATTTATGTTTTAAATTTTTGCCCCCCTTTTAATTTCCAAAATATTGCGAGGTATGTAACATCCGATACCCGCGGGACCTGCGGGTCGGGCGGGTTCAGGTCGACCTCGCACTGCTCCTCGTGGGTGGCGGGCGGGTTGAGCTCTTCTCCTGCTCTCCCCACCCGCCACCTTCAAATGCCGGCATCCGACTTCCTGTTTTATAGTCTCGCGTCTGCTCGTCCCGCCCCTTTTGTGACATCATTGTAACATCATCGGCCGGGCAGGTCTATAAATGGACCCCGGATGCGCGGGTGCGGGTTGCAGCAGGGCGGGTTAGTGTCGGGTGCGGGTCAGGAAAACCCTGACCCGCATATGAATACCTGTCAAGTGGTAACCAAAGTACAACAATACAAATAACATCTGGGAAATGTAACTATTACTTAGTGTCAGTGGTGGGACACCGGGAAAAAACCCGGTGGGCCCCGCCGGCCCACATTTGCTTTTTGGTGTTGCGCGACCTCTGTTTGTCGTGGGCTGTGGCAAAATAAACATTTTTCGCGTGCGCACTTACGTGGTCTAGTGAGCACACGCAGAGACCCTGCACAGTGACGCAGTGCACTAGAGCGGCAGCGGGGGCCATGGGGGGGCCCTGGGGCAGTAGCCCCGGTGGGCCCCAAGCCCCCCAGTCCGACCCTGCTCTTAAGGCTGTACACACTTCACTGCATATTTAGCAGAACAGATTTATATAAACGTATGCTGCCCTGCCTGCACAGCTGTGCTGTATTGTGTGGCTTAACATACTGTATTTACCTTTTTCTAGAAACAGGGATGACATGGAACTGAGAAGGACCCCCAATTCTAGGCAACGTTGTTGCATTTGAATTATAATTATTTCAGCTTCATACTTTCCATTATGTAAGGCATATTGTATTCATTTGATTAACAAGTACAAATAGGCTATGATTTTGTTTTACTCTCCTTCAGAGTCAATGTGGGAGAAGATGGAAGTATTTAGTCAGACTTACTCTCCTGGGTCTTCACTTATTTAAACAACAACATATAGCTTATATGCAGTACAGGTATGGCATTTTATTCGAAAACAAGAAAGCTCTGATTTATGAAAAGACCATCTCCTATAGACTCCATTTTATCCAAATAATCCAGATTTTTAAAAATGATTTCCTTTTTCTCTGTAATAATAAAACAGTACCTTGTACTTGGTCCAAACTAAGATATAATTAATCGGAAGCATAACCAGCCTATTGGGTTTATTTAATGTTTAAATGATTTTCTAGTAGACTTAAGGTATGAAGGTCCAAATTACAGAAAGATCCATTATCCGGAAAACCCCAGGTCCTGAGCATTCTGCATAACAGGTCCAACATCTGTTCTCCTATCCTCATATTTTGCAACAGGGGGTACTTTATTTATCATAATGCACAAGTTTCAGTGAGTCATGTGACAGAAATGACATCACTAAGCTCTGATTATAACCGATGACATCCCTAGTCACCATTTATAAGGATACAATTTACAGGATATTCATGGCTCTTGTGTATTATATAGTGAATAAAGTACCCCCTCTTGTAAAATATAAGGATATTATAAGTTACCAAGGAGTTTCATGACCATATAAAAACACGAGGTCGAAGACCGAGTGTTTTTATACAGGTCATGGAACTCCGAGGTAACTTCTAATATCCTCATATTTTACAACTGGGGGTACTTTATTTATTATAATACACAAATTTTATTGAGTCATGTGACAGAAATGACATCAGAATTCACCGTTTATAACTGATGACATCAGAACTCACCGTTTATAAGGATATCATTTACAAGCTATTCATAATACACAAAAGCCATGAATATCTTGTAAATATATCCTTATAAACGGTGAGTTCTGATGTCATTTCTGTCACATGACTCACTGAAATTTGTGTATTATAATAAATAAAGTACCTTCAGTTGTAAAATATGAGGATATTAGAAGTTACCTCAGAGTTCCATGACCTGTATAAAAACACTCGGTCTTTGGCCTCGTGTTTTTATATGGTCATGAAAATCCTCAATAACTTATAATATCCTTATAATTTACAAGAGGGGGTACTTTATTCACTATATATATATATAATTTTCCAACTTTTGTGTTGCACAATCCATCCGTAAATTGATTAATTATTCTTATATAACTTTCTTCAATGGTGCCCAGACCCAAACTGCGGAAGAGTCACTCCGCCAAACAGCATACAATCGGTCCAACAGGGTCGCACACATCAGTGGTTAAAACTTAGCATTTATTGAAAACGCTTAAAATAATTCCAGCATAGGTATAGGCATATGCACTTATCTGTACAGAGTGAGCATCAATCGGCAACGTTTCGGGGGCATCCAGTCCCCTTTCTCAAGCCTCTCCCCTCTGTGTAATCTTGAAAAGAATTTTAAACAGAATTGCGTCCATGTTGACGCGCTTTACAGCGTATGGGCGGAAATGACGCACAGTCCCCTTGGTTACACGCGGCATTCGGTCGCGCGCATTCAAGGGAAGTGGCGTCAAATTACGTACACCCAAAGAGAGCAGCGTCAAATTGCGCGCTCATAGGAAAAGGGATATCAAGTAGCGCATTCGCAAAAAGAAGCAACAAACTTCAAGCCCCTAAGAGCTCTCATAGCAACCATGGAAAATTTGCATATAGTTAAAATGTACCCAAATATGAAAAAACTTATGTTCTGCAGGTAGATATAAATAGTTAACATAAAGATTAACACATAACATCATGTATATCTGCATGTATATCAAACTTTGGATATTTGTGAATACTTTGCATATTAATGGTTTTCACAGAAATAGATGTAAATCAAAATCTCGATTGAGTCCCTTTGGAAAGAGGGTCCTCAACCTATAGATCCATTGAACCTCAGTTCTTTTCAATATTAAATTGCGATCACCACCACGTTTTGGAGGAGGTATATGCTGAATCACTCTGTATCTGAGATCATCTGCAGTATGTCCAACTTCAACACAGTGTCTCGAAACAGGTAAAGACTTATTTTTAGTGTTAATGGTTGACCTATGCTGGGAGAACCTATCCCTGACCTTCTGGGTGGTTTCCCCAACATAGATCAAACCACATGGGCAGACAAGCATATACACAACAAAGTTCGTATCACATGTATTGCAATGTGTCTATTCCATCTTTCTTCTTGGAGCCTCCTTTCTACAAACAGTATATAATAAATCGTCTGTCATATTTTAGGTCATCCCTTTCCAGCACAGGGCATTATTAGTGTCACTCAGATATAGAAGAGGGGTTTTGCATTGTGGGAGCAGAAGCAGCAGCTAGCAATTGAAGTATTGCAAATACGATTTTATTTCTGGTCGGTGTTAATGCCACTGCGATCTTACAATGTGGAGCAGGGGTTTGAAACATTCGCCATTTGTTTGCTGGAGAATCCTGGAAGTTGCCTTTCTCTGAGATTGACATGATTTATGAAGAATACTTTCAGTCTCTAGAACAGTGTCATTTCTTCTAAATTAATTGGAAATGACTGTTTGTGCCTTGTATGGGGATTATTCTTTCTGAAATGTGGTTTTTCATTGTTTTTATTTTACACAAGACAGGGAGGCCCGTTCATCAACGTTCTCATTTTATTAGTTTTAGAGTTTT
This sequence comes from Xenopus laevis, assembly GCF_017654675.1. Taxonomy (NCBI): domain Eukaryota; kingdom Metazoa; phylum Chordata; class Amphibia; order Anura; family Pipidae; genus Xenopus; species Xenopus laevis. The sequence continues at coordinate 108,048,865 of NC_054385.1, read as the reverse complement.
TGAAACCATGAATAAATACATTTTCTATAAAACCATGAATGTCATCTACTTTATTTAAAAATACAAATATGAAAAGCACAAACGGAAAAGAAAATGCTCAAATAAAAATATAAAAACCTCTAGAAATTACCACATACCTCCCAACTGTCCCGTTATTCAAGGGACAATCTTGATTTTGACAGCTCAGGTTTGTTACTGAAATGTCCTGAGTTTCTCTTTGATCTCCTGCACTGAACATCCAGAAAAAGATACAATGTTTCTAAAACGTAATTAAATAAGAGGCTTTTGACCAAGAGCCCATAATACTCAGCACCTGCACTTAGATACATTTGTAACTCTTTAAGATAAGCAAAGATACAATTGTAACTATTTAAGATAATCAAGTCTCTTGAGAGAACTGAGACTTGCAGTTTAAAGGGCAATTCACCTTTATTAGTTAAACTGTAATAACACATAAAACCTGACCCCAAAACCCCCAAAAATGTGTTCAGACTTTCCATAACCTGCCAAATTTTGTAAAATAGACATGGCAATTTTGGGAGGTATGTTACCAGTAAAACAATTGAATTGATTAAAAATGGACATATATGATACGCACAGCTCCCATTGACTTGTATTGGACCTTGAAACAGCTTTTACATGGCAGTTTTGTATTCAAGTTTTATTGTGTTTCTTATACTTTTCAAATCTTGAATTTTTTAAAGTTAAGTGAAGAAAAAAAAACACATTCTTAGAGAAAAATTTTGGTTTGTGAAAATGTTTTAAATCTTAATGTTAGTAAATAGGCCACATGGGGCATATTTATCAACAGTCTCATTTTTGTGGTTTTAGAAACCACGACTAAACTCACACTACGAATGTCATGAGACTTATTACTAAATCCAAACAAAAAAAGTACAAATGAAAAATTACACTGAACTCTGCTCAAAAAAATACGAATACCTTGAAAACCATTAAAAATTCAAGTTTTTCCTACAATTCCTAGCGAAATAAAAATAAGAAAACCTCTAAAAGTCCAAATTGATTTAGAGCGGTCTAACAAGATCAGAATGGTTCCTATTGACTTCTATAGCACCTCGACAACCTTTACATGCCAAAGTTTTGTATTAATGGTTTTTGTGGTTTTTACACTTCATAGATCTAAATTATTTAGAGTTTTTTTTAAAAAATTAGTGGAAAATCGCTGGCATTCGTTTCCTTTTCCGATACGTATGCCATCCCGCCAGCGATTCGCATTCTTGCCGGTGGAAAGGCATCTCGGGGAGATTAGTCGTTCACAGTAGAGAAGCTTTGTCGCTGGGCGACTAATCTTCCCATCTGCCAACACCCTAATACAGCACCTAGGGTTGACACTTTTTCTTTCAGAGGACCCTGGATAGGTAGGCAGTGCTGTGACATCATGGGACGGGACTAGTGACACTGGGGGCAGGACTATGATGTGGCAATCAATGGGAGTCTTGACCAGGCTGTCCGGATCAACACTGGACAGGTGGTAACCCTAAAAGCATCAATTTATATTGAACTTAGAGGCTGTAATATACAACTGATTTTAGGCATACAGACTTTAATATCCTTAAAGGAGAAGTGGGAAACCGAAACTTAAAGGAGAAGGAATATCATCTTGCACTTGGGGGTGCCAAATGTTAGGCACCCCAAGTGATTGTATTTACAATTACAAACTGCATTGGCCCGGAGTTATACCAGTGAGCACCACGGATCGATCTTCTTCCGTCTTTTTATTCCTTCACATTTCCCGAGGCTGACACATGCGCAGTATACAACTTTTTAGTTAAAGAACGGCTTTTTGTTCTACTGCGCATGTGCAACCGCGCAAGGGAAAGTGGAAGATGGAAGAGGATCGCTCCGTGGTGCTCACTGGTATAACCCCGGGCTGGTGCAGTTTTCTGCTGATAGGAGCACCAGCCCGGGGTTTCAGGTAAGTCAATACAATCACTTGGGGGTGCCTAACATTTGACACCCCCAAGTGCAAACAGACTTTCCTTCTCCTTTAAAAAAGTCTGACCTGGATGTGGCAGTGTGTAGCTAGCCAAGCAGTGACAGCAAGAGATGCATTGTGCAGTGTGCACTCTGCTCCTCATTAGATCTGGATATATGAGAAATATGGCAGAAGCAAGCTATTGATTAATAATAATGGCCCACAAGCTAAAAATGAATGTACACTATAGGCAATTAATCATTTTAACCAGCCTATTGGAAATCTACGGTTCCTACTGTGACCGAATATACTGTACAAAGCAAAGATTAAAACACAGTACGTGCCCTTTTCTCCTGTAATTAAAAAGTATCCTGGAGATTAATATAGCGAAAAAAGTGCTGTTAATGTAAAAAAAAAAAAAAACAGGCAACAAAATAAATGTGCAGAAGTTGCTCAACCAAGTGCGCTTTACAGTTATGTATCTGTATGTTTCATTTTATTGGTAAGTGCCAGCTGTTATACCGGATGCTCTGATACGTAACAAAGATGATATAACATGTACAGGTAAGGAATCTGGAAACCCGTTTTTCTAAAAGTTCTGAATTATGGGAAGGTAATCGCCTATAGACTCCAATTTAATCAAATAATTTCATGATTTTTAACATTAATTCATTTTTTCTCTGTAATAATAAAACAGTACCATGTACTTGATATCAAAGGTATAATTAATCCTTACTGGAGGCAAAACAATTCCAATGGGTTTAATTCATGTTTAATATTTTATTAGTAGATTTAAAGTCCGTATTGTCAGGCCAAAATCAATCCATCTGAAAAAAATATAAAGAGAGGTACAAAAAATACTAGAAATCAAATCAAAGACAGGTAAAGGTATACTTTCCCTGCGTATAAATCAGGTTACCTCTCCCTTGAAGTAATCAATTTCAGAAGTTTATCTGTAGGGTAAAAAGATATAATGAAGCTCGATATATTGATACAGATACAAAGTAACCAATGTGTTAGACCAGTGATCCCCAACCAGTAGCTCGTGAGCAACATGTTTCTCTCCAACCCCTTGGATGTTGCTCCCAGTGGCCTCAAAGCAGGAGCTTATTTTTGAATTCCAGGCTTGGAGGCAAGTTTTGGTTGTATAAAAACCAGGTACACTGCCAAACAGAGCCTCCATGTAGGTTGACAATCCACATAGGGGTTACTAAATGGCCAATCACCCTTTTTTTGGCACCCAGAACATTTTTCATGTTTGTGTTGCTCCCCAACTCCTATTACTTCTGAAGTTGCTCACAGGTCCTAAAGGTTGGGAATCCCTGTGTTAGACTACCGTATATACTCGAGTAAAAGCCGTCCCGAGTATAAGCCGAGGTACCTAATTTTACCTCCAAAAACTGGGAAAGCTTATTGACTCGAGTATAAGCCTAGAGAAATGCAGCAGCTTCTGGTAAGTTTCAATCAAAAAATTGAGGGTTTCTGCTCCCATTGGAGGTGCTGGCGTCTCATTTTTGGATGCCGGCGACCATTCTTGGACGCTGGCGAATATTCTTGGAGACTATTCTTGGATGCCGGGCGACTATTTTTAGATGCCGGCGACCATTTTTGCACTTGACCCGAGTATAAGCCGAGGTAGAGTTTTTCAGCATATTTTGGGGGCTGAAAAACTCGGCTTATACTCAAGTATAATGGATACATAACACAGATACATTGCAACCAATGTTCCAAAATAAATGGTTTTATAAGTAACAAGATAAACTGGACTCTTCATTTAGTCCCCTTGGCATTCATGTTTGTAATGACCAAATCCAATAGTTTTCACGTAGCAACAGTTTTTGTTTCAGACTTTGTCCACTATTAACAACCACTTTCTCTAAAATCTGCCACCGCACTTGTGATATTCTATGTTGTTTCTCAAAAAAAATGTTTGGCCAGTGTGGTTTCATGTTTCTTGTATTTATTAGATGTAATGTTCTCTTCAACTGCAGGTTGAAAATTACAAATAGTGGATTTGTGTTCGTTAAGTCGTGTTTTAATTGGTCTGCTTGTTTGACCAATATAGGCCATTCCACACGGGCATTTAATACAATAGATCTACCAATTTTTGGATCATTCTTTAATATTGCCAAGTTTTTAAGGATAATGTTTTTAATGACTTTAGAATTAGTGTCATATGTAGAGACAAATGGTACACAATCTGATTTTTTTCTTTGAAGTTTTGAGAAACAACATAGAATATCACAATTGCGGAGGCAGATTTTCGAGAAAGTGGTTGCTATTAGTGGACAAAGCGGGAAAGCTATTGGATTTGGTTATTACAAACACAAGAGGACTAAATTAAGAGTTCAGTTTATCTTGTTACTTATAAAACCATTGATTTTGGAACATTGGTTGCAATGTATCCATATAGTCTAACACATTGGTTACTTTGTATTTGTATCAATATATTGAGTTTTATTGTATGTTTTTACCTTACAAATAAACTTCTGAAATGAATTACTTCCACGGAGAGGTAACCTGATTTATACGTAGGAAGAGTATACCTTAACCTGTCTAGTAGATTTCTAGTATTTTTTGTATTTGGACAGATTTTGGCCTGGCAATATGGACTTTTGCATGTAAATGGACTTTCTATGTGAAATGACATTTTCTATGTGTATTTTTTAATAATGTTGTTGATTTTTTTTCTTGGTGGGAGGGCCTTTAGGCTATTTAAGGGCTGTAATTAATGACTGACACATCACCTGATGAAGGGGCCAGCACTTGAAATGTTGTGAACTTTTGTTGGACACAACAAACAAGTAGGGGTCAATCCCATGTTGCAAGTGCTACTGTGTGCCAGTACCTCGTCTGTTCTCTCCATCTGCCAGGGGACACAGGTGACCAATAGGTTAATAATTGGGGGATGGTCCTTCTTAGTAATATGGGGCCCCATGATTCCTGAAGGAAGTTCTTGATGTGAGAACACAGACACATAGGGCAGCTAGCATCATAGTCCTTTTTTCTTTAAGGGATCCCTACAGTGTTCCCTATCATTGTGTGTATTGAGCATGCAGATATCAGGGAGAGCTGACTCATACAGCCTGCCTGATTGAATTCTTCCGCTATCTCATAATCACTGTTGGGTCTGGACCTCGTGAGTGTCTTTTCCAATGATACAGTCCAATGCCCTTTCAAAGTTTCAATCAGAGAAGGAAGTTTATTCAAGCACAGAATACAAAAGCATTCAGTAGGTCGGGAGAATTCTCTACCCAAACTGACTGTTACGCACATATATTTATAATATCACACAAGCATAGAAAATATTAGCCATACATGATTGGTTAAAATACATTTGCATAAAGGCGTAATTACCTTTTTCATAATTATTCGAAATAACCTCGAAGCCCAATGTTGTACCATAAAACAACATATTGTTTATAAAACCATCTTCCACCTTTTCTAACAGCTAGCCTTGAGGCTCATTGTGTGCCCGTGCCATCATTTTTCTTTCTGCATACATAAGCAAAATATCCAAGCTGCAAGCAAAAAGAAAAAAAGTCTTTTTTTTAAGCTTGACTTGACTTCTTAGGCCAGCAATTTCATAATAACCAGCTAGTTAGGCGTTGGCCATTAGGTTCCGCTTTCATTGCACATAGTTTGATTACTGTTACAAAAAATATATATGCTTTAGAAAATAGAAAATGGAATAGAAATGAACCAGAGTTCATAGGTTATATGGACCTCAGAGACCTTAGGCTAAGTGGGATTCAACACACCCATTCTGATAAGCGAAATGAACGGGAGAATGGAAGAATGCTTGATGAAAGATTGGCTGAAATGCCTTTTGTGCATGTGTTCCAATCAGCAGGGCAGGCCATAAAGTGCTCATTGTTTGAGAATCCAAATTGGTCACCATGACAGCCCTTTAACATGGAACAATGGATTTCTCATGACTAGGACAAGGCTGGTCAATATTTTCCAATTGAAATCATTTTTGACTGTCCTTTTCTTTATACATTTATAGTCCTTGGGATTTTTGATTATTATGACAGCGGAAGGTTTAGCAGGTCAAGATAACCCAGCATTCCATGTACAGGTAATCTGCTTTAATGATCTACAATTGGAACAATTTCTGCTAATTATTTGCTCAGTCTCAGTAGGGAAGGGAAATATGCAAGAACTGTCAGTATCTGAATAGTATCTCTGGGTAAGTGGCTCAGTGAATGCTGCCTGAACGCAGGGTCGCCATCAGGGGGGAAAGTTGTCCCGGGTCTGCAGGTTTTTATGTCTAAGGGGGGGCCATGCTTCACTTACTTGGTTAGCCAGGTCCCCCTACTGTCAGTGGGCTGCAAGCTTCAGAAAAGAGGACAGGCATGATTTTTCTCCTATTCAGAGTTCTCTGTAGCTTCATTGGTCGCTTAAGGATAATTCCCGGTAAAGCTGTACAGGGTTTGGATAGGTGAAGTAGTAACTGCCCCTCCAGCCTGTCCAATCCCAATGCAGCTTTACCGGGACTTAAACTTATGCAACCAATGAAGGTACAGAGAACTGAATAGGAAAAAAATCATGCACGTATGGGACCTCCAGTCCTCTCTTCTGAAGCTTGCAGCAATCTGACAGCAGGGGGGGTAAGTGAAGCATGCCCCCTCCCTTAAGAGCCAAACCCTGGCAAGCAATTTTTTTGGGGGGGGGGGCCTGGCCACCAATGTTTTTTTTTAACTTAAAGGAGGGTCCTGGCCACCAATGGCTTTTTATAACTTGTGGGGGGCCCAGGCCATCAATTTTTTTTTTACTTGCAAGGGCGGGGGGCCCTGATCACAAATGGCTTTTTATAACTTGTTGGGTTTGGGGCTGCTGGCCACCAATGTTTTGTTTGTTTTTTTTAACTTAAAGGGGGGTCCTGGCCACCAGTGGATTTTAATAACTTGTGGGGGGCCAGTCCACCAATGGCATTTTATAACTTGTAGAAGCCCAGGTCATCACATTTTTTTTTCTTGCAGGGAGGGCCCTGATCACCAATGGCTTTTTATAACATGTGTAGGGGGGCTGGCCACCAATGACTTTTTATAATTTAGGGATGTTTAATGTCTGTGTGGGGTGGGTGACATACGGGTGCCCAGACCCACCTGTTTAAAGAAGCTTATTCAATGTATCTTAATTAATTAATCATTGCTGTATCATAAATCACAAAATTGTTTCTAAAATCTCTTGTCTCAATTGTACCCTAACCTTTAGTTTGTAAACTCTAATTTGTGGGGCCCTCTAATGTACTCTGTAAACCCTTGTTTGTTATCCACCATTTATTCCCTGTTTGTTATAACTAAGGTAAAGCACTGCGTAATTTGTCGGCGCTATATAAATAAATGATGATGAATTGATGATGACCAGTGCTGTAGCACAACTACATGGGGGATGGGGGTGGTGGGCCCACAGCATTATTATTATTATTGTCCAAATATATCATTTTAATACCATTATTTATTTTCTTTGTGGGGGCAGCCTTCAGGGGTAAGTCAGTACAAAGGGAGCCCAGGTGCCTCCAAGATACCATGTTGGTGCCATTTCTTCCCTTTGCTTACAGGGACACCAAATCCAATCACATTACTCAGTAGCAAGTTGATTTATTGCTGTGTCTCTTAATGCAAAGTTTGGCCACACTCTGGGACCTCTGAGACGTTACAGTTCATTCATATACAATCAATTTGTAATCATCACAACCCTGCTAACTCAGTTTTCCCGTGTGTCCTTTGTTTTTCAAACGATGTGGAACCTTAAAGTGTATGCAGCGCTGTCCCTTCCCTGTTGAGTCACAATGCAAATTTGGTTGCTGAGGTCCAGGGAGATTTGGCCAAGGTCACAAGATGTTGAAAAGAGCTAAATTTGGGCAATCCTCAGTAAAATATCATATTTGTATTCTTAAAAGGTGCTATGGTTCTCCATAAAGCACTTGGGGGTTAAATATAAAAGGTGCATAGCTTGCTACAGGTCTGTTCCTATACAGTAGGTTGAATTTACTGGTCATCACCAGTTTAAACACAAACACCTTTGTTGGTTGCTACAAGTTACTACACCTAGGAAAATGTTGTGCCCTGTATTACATAAACTGTGCGGGGATGATTCAATAACACAGGGACTAAATTGCTAATTGGTTACTATACCAGCGAATCATATGTAGCTTTCATTATCTAACTTTTATTACAGTGATCAAAACTAATTGTTGATTGGTTGCTACTGGTACTGCTGTTAGTTTAGCACCTACTGTATGTTAGTAAATCAGCCACATACTCTTAAAAGAAAACATAACAAAAGGAAGGCAAGTAAAATCTTAAATGAACAAGCACAAGTGAGCATTTTGGGGGCCACTCTTTTAGCGTTGCAAGCGAATACTTTCCTGCCAGTGCACAGATAAAACAGGGTGGTGTTATCCCGCCATTAACCTTAAGCCACTCATCCTCTACGCCGACTGTTCCAGAGATCCTTCTGCTTAATTATCAGTGAGTTTGGGTGTGAAGGTGTCATGCTTTTGACCCCCCCTTCCTACTGAGCCCATTTACCCCCTACTTGTAAAGGGTGTGGTCATGGGCAGGAGGTCAGAGATGGAGAACATTCAACACAGTGCACTGGCTGAAATTGGACCCCAGAAGGCAACAATGATAAACTTGATTCTATAGTAACATCGTACATAGTAAGTTAGGTCGAAAAAAGACACACGTCCATCAAGTTCAACCTTTCAACTCAATTTTAACCTACCTACCTGCCAGTTGATCCAGAGGAAGGTAAAAAGCCCAATTTGAAGCCTCTCCAATTTTTCCTCAGAGGTTGAAAAATTCCTTCCTGACTCCAAGATCGGACTAGTCACTGGATCGACTTGTACTATGAGCTATCTTCTATAACCCTGTATTCCCTTACTTAACTAAAAAGCCATCCAACCCCTTCTTAAAGCTATCTAATGTATCAGCCTGTACAACTGATTCAGGGAGAGAATTCCACATCTTCACAGCTCTCACTGTAACAAACCCCTTCCTAATATTTAGGCGGAACCTCTTTTCTTCTAATCGGAATGGATGACCTTGTGTCAGCTGGAAGGACCTACTGGTAAATAAAGCATTAGAGGGATTATTGTATGATCCCCTTATATATTTATACATAGTTATCATAAACCCCCTTAAGCTCCTCTTCTCCAGCATGAACAACCCCAACTTGGCCAGTCTTTTCTCATAGCTGAGATTTTCTATACACACAAATACAATAGAACATTCCATACCAAAAACACAAATACAATACAACAAAAAAAAAAGTGAGGAGCCCACCAGAACATGACCAGAACATGGTTGCTATCAACTGGCCATGTCAAGTGAGAGTTACATAGTATGGGACTGGCCGGTCCCATCAGAAGGAAGAATAGATGGCACTGGCCTGGCTGGATGTCACTGTGCATTGCTTTGTGTGTTTGTTTGTTGTACTAAACCCAAATAATGATAACTTTCTTGTAAGGTCTCTTTTTGAATATACGAAAGCATTTAAGGCTTTTGTAATTGTGGATCTATCTAGGGGACCATTTGATGATTTATTACTATCCCTTCAGAAAACCCAATGAAAGTTGTGTATGTTTCCATGTAATCACTAGCACACAACAATTATGAATTCCTAGACTGCAGCAGTAATTAGAGATGAATACATCAGTGAATCTCTAGGGATTATACATCAGTGAGCAAACTGCAGAAACAGATTTGCTTTGCCTTATCTTACAAAGAGCAACAGGGAAAGCAACTACTGGGGGATAGTGGTGTAGGGGCCCACCTTGGCCCTGGCAGCTCTATTAAGGGTCACCATACTAGCCTATCATTGAATAATTTGATCACCTCTGTATCCCTACAACCTCATCTGATTATCTGGACTTCAGGACAATGATTGGGTTAAGCAGAGAAGAGAGGAGCACCTCCACAGCCCAATGGAGTCCTTTCCCAACAGGACATTTCAGCCTTACTAATCAATATCTGATTGAACCCTGATTAGAGACACCATGATTCTGGCCCCAAACATGGACCAGTAAGCTGCTGACTTGCTCAAGAGTGTCCAAGTTGGCAGCAACTATCTTCCAGAGTATGTCCAGCTTTAAATTGTCCTTGTCTGATATCTGCATCAAACTAAAGGTGGCCATACACGGAGAGATCCGCTCGTTTGGCGATGTCGCCAAACGAGCGGATCTCTCTCCGATATGCCCACCTTGAGGTGGGCAATATCGGGCTGATCCAATCGTAGGCCCTAGGGGCGTCCTAACGAACCGGAACGGGCGGTTGGATCGCGGGACCGCATCAACGAACAGATGCGGCCGCGATCTGACGGGATTTTTAGTCTAGATCTCGATCGGGAAAGCCTGTCGGGGGCCCCCATAGACGGGCCAATAAGCTGCCGACTCAGTCTGTCGGTAGCATTTAACGGCCCATGTATGGCCACCTTAAAAGTCCATTATAAACTGAAGTTCCCAGTGAACTGTAATTTTTGTGCCCCACAGGAACAGAGCAAGGTCACTAGTGCTCAGTATCAGTTGCGGGTGGGGGCTCAGCCTGAAGGCCAGTTATGGAAGACTAATCCTAATTCATCTCCTAATTAGGATGAGATTTGGGGTGAAACCATATTCTATCTTAGACATTTTTGGCTGAATGGCCGATACACTGATATTTTCCAATATGGGAAACCTTGTGCTTCTTGGATTCTTTTAACTCATCTTTTCGCTTTATCTTTTACAAAACCGATTTCCCCAGCACAGTAGTATTCAGTGTACAATGAAAAGGCTCATTCAGTCAATACAAAAGCAGAGATCAATGGATGCTCTGGAGAATTCCATATGGCACGGGAGCTAATGAAACCGTATAGACTTCATTTGGGCTCGGTCACCGTGCAGTTAAGTGAGCACATTTCTGCCACCTTTAATAAGCCGATTCCACTCTGAGTGCTCTTTTCTTATGGAGATTCAAACCCAACGAGAAGCTGGAACTCGCAGCTAGGAGACTGTAGTGAAAAGGGGAGATATAATATAACGATGGAGACTATTTCCAATCATTACATCTGACTTCTATTTTTGTGAAGGTAAATTGCTTCAGCACAATTCCTTCAGCATTGTAAATATAAAGCTGCTTTAAAGAGTTCATCTGGTCATAACCCTGCTCTGTTTATCAGCAAAGCCCAGCAGCATGTATAGTCTGGCTAATCTCATATCCAATACAAAGCACTTCACAGACATTTGCTTCCTGTATGATAGAATGAAGAACCAGATATAAAAGAAATCATAAATAATACCAATAAAAGGGATATTAATCTTTTGTTGTCATTTCTGCAATAGGCAACCCACTGTTACTATAGGCACCATCTCTCCCTACTATACCTGCTATCCCACTGTTACTATAGGCACCATCTCTCCCTACTATACCTGCTATCCCACAGTCACACTCCCTTCCCAGAGACTATTATCCCACTGTTACTATAGGCACCATCTCTCCCTACTATACCTGCTATCCCACAGTCACACTCCCTTCCCAGAGACTATTATCCCACTGTTACTATAGGCACCATTTCTCCCTACTATACCTGCTATCCCACAGTCACACTCCCTTCCCAGAGACTATTATCCCACTGTTACTATAGGCACCATCTCTCCCTACTATACCTGCTATCCCACAGTCACACTCCCTTCCCAGAGACTATTATCCCACTGTTACTATAGGCACCATCTCTCCCCACTATACCTGCTATCCCAAACAAGGAAAAGTTGTGCTCACCACTAATTTTTAAAACCATTAGGCGGGGGTGCAAAGAGGCTATTCTATATATACTATAGGCACCATCTCTCCCTACTATACCTGCTATCCCACAGTCCCTTCCCAGAGACTAATATCCCACTGTTACTATAGGCACCATCTCTCCCTACTATACCTGCTATCCCACAGTCACACTCCCTTCCCAGAGACTATTATCCCACTGTTACTATAGGCACCATCTCTCCCTACTATACCTGCTATCTCACAGTCACAGTCCCTTCCCAGAGACTAATATCCCACTGTTACTATAGGCACCATCTCTCCCTACTATACCTGCTATCCCACAGTCCCTTCCCAGAGACTAATATCCCACTGTTACTATAGGCACCATCTCTCCCTGCTATACCTGCTATCCCACAGTCACACTCCCTTCCCAGAGACTATTATCCCACTGTTACTATAGGCACCATCTCTCCCCACTATACCTGCTATCCCAAACAAGGAAAAGTTGTGCTCACCACTAATTTTTAAAACCATTAGGCGGGGGTGCAAAGAGGCTGTGACCACAAAATACATATAGATATACAAAATGTCTCTGTCTTAAATATATTGATAATGGGTTGAGTGCATAGGACTCTTGTATTTGTCTATATATACCTGCTATCCCACAGTGACAGTCCCTTCCCAATGATTGTTATCCCCACTGCTACTTTATGCACCATCTCTCCCTACTATACCTGCTATGCCACAGTCACACTCCCTTCCCAGAGACTATTCTCCCCACTGTTACAATAGGCACCATCTCTCCCTACTATACCTGCTATCCCACAGCCACACTCCCTTCCCAGAGACTATTATCCCACTGTTACTATAGGCACCATCTCTCCCTACTATACATGATATCCCACAGCCACAGTCCCTTCCCAGAGACTATTATCCCACTGCTACTATAGGCAAAATCTCTCCCTACTATACCTGCTATCCCACAGTCACAGTCCCTTCCCAGAGACTATTATCCCCACTGTTACTATAGGCACCATCTCCCCCTACTATACCTGTTATCCCACAGCCACAGTCCCTTCCCAGAGACTATTATCCCCCTGTTACTATAGGCACCATCTCCCCCTACTATACCTGTTATCCCACAGCCACAGTCCCTTCCCAGAGACTATTCTCCCCACTGTTACTATAGGCACCATCTCTCCCTACTATACCTGCTATCCCACAGTCACAATCCTTTCCTAGAGACAATTATCCCACTGTTACTATAGGCACCATCTCTCCCTACTATACCTGCTATCCCACAGCCACACTCCCTTCCCAGAGACTATTATCCCACTGTTACTATAGGCACCATCTCTCCCTACTATACCTGCTATCCCACAGTCACACTCCCTTCCCAGAGACTATTATCCCACTGTTACTATAGGCACCATCTCTCCCTACTATACCTGCTATCCCACAGTCCCTTCCCAGAGACTATTATTCCCACTGCTACTATAGGCACCATCTCACCAAACCTTTTTAACTATTGGTTCATACTATTTTTGCAATACTTTTGAAGCCCAGCATGCAGTGTTATCTGAACTATGTAATTCTATTACCTCATACAATCAATTGATTTTCTTTTTGAAATCAGTAGTTTAATATTTCCACTTATTTTATTTTGCACTGTAACCCATCTAGTACAGAGAGTTTTACACAAATGCAGTGGTTTGTGTAGATTTTATTGCTATGAAGTGCTAAGTGCTGTTGTTAACAAGCCGTCGTTCAGGCTGCAGCAGTGGACGCACTAGAGGAGTGGGAGGACAGCGTGACTAATATTCTCAGGCTAAATGAGGAGCACATAAGAATGAGCAAAAAGTGGATCTGACAGCAGTTTAATCAGCCAGCATTATCCCTTACCTTTTCAGAATTCTGGAAGCACATTGCTCCTGGAACTAGCAGCACTTTCATCTGATGTTAAGGTTTATATGAAACAGTTTCCTCTTTAAAATAAAATCACAGGGAACAACTTGATGCTAATAAAGATGCCTTGTAATCTATAACATGTATGGGATCCTGTCATCCAGAAAGCTCCTGATTACCAGAATGCCAGTCAATTTTGAGCAAATACTTAAAATTTTAAAAACAATTTATTTTTTCTCTGTAATAATTAAACAGTACCTTCTATTTGGCCATAACTAAGGTGAATGAATCCATATTGATAGCAAAAACAATCCTATTGGGTTTATTTAATGTTTAAAGGATTTATAGCACAGTTAAGTGCAGAAAGACTTGTTTATCCAGAAGATCTCAGGTCCAAAAAAATCTGCAGCTGTCTATACCTGTATTAGAAGACAGAAGCATTGTTTGTGTACAGTATGTGTGTTATACCCCCTATCTACGCTCTTGCAGGAGATACATCAGCAGCACCTGTAGCACCAAGCTTAATGTGGGGCCCCTGGGAACACTCAGACAGTGCATTTATTTATACAGACATATACTATGTAGCAAGAGTCATAGACAAACCTGTTAGCATGTTGTGTGCACTAATAATAAATTACCAAATGATCAAATAATCAAATGAATCAAACAATACAATATAATTTGCATTTAGAGCTGGAGAACCCATAGTCCATGGTTAAATGAATGATGACGATGGCGTCTTCTCAACCAAAATGCTTTTCTTGCAGATCAGTTCCATCAATTCAATAAATAATAATGAATATTCATATTTATCCGAGCCTTCAGGATTCATTATCTTGAGCCACACAAAAGACCAATGTACTGGGGATGCTGAATCCCATAGATGTTTATGGACAAAAGTCTACTGAATTCACTGAATTATTGCTTTCCTGGCAAACAGCTCTCTGGTGGATTCAGAATGTTTGTTCTGAATTAATTTAATTTGATGGAAAATGTTGCCTTATTATTTAATAAAATAAAGAGAGAAATATCCCTTAAAGGAGTTGCATTTACATAAACACTTCAATTGGTCTTCATTAATTATTTTATATAGTTGAAATTATTTGCCTTCTTTTTATTCTATCTCCTTCCAGCTTTCAAATGGGGGACACTGACCCCAGAAGTGAAAAACTCTCTCTGTGAGGCTACAATTTTATTGTTTAGTTTTATTAATTATCTTCCAATTTGGACCCTCTCTTAGTCATCCTTCAGTCTAGTATTCAAACCACTGCCTGGTTGCTAGGGTAAATAAAACCCTAGCAACCAGAAAGCTGCTGAAATACCAAACCAGAGCACTGCTGAACAAAAAGCTTCATGATTGAAAAAACTACACAAAATAAAAAATGAAAACCAATTACAAATTGTTTCAGAATATAAATGTCTATGTCATACTAAATGAACTACTATTTTAACGCTCCCGTCAATTTTGACGCCTGCGTCAATTTGATGCTCGCGTCAATTTTGAAGGTGGCATTAAAGTCAATGGGCGTCCGAATAGTGTTGACGTGCAATGGTTTTGATGTGAGCGACTTTTCCGCTGCGCGTCCAATTTTTTTGACACCCGCACATTTTTGCAGGAGTTTGCGAATTTGCAGAAAATCACGAATTTATTTGCCGATCAATAGTGAGAAACAATGTTGCCATCTAAATCACAGTAATAACTGGCATAACACAACTGTGCAAAAAAAGTTAAAGGAAGAGTATAGAGACAGCAGGCCATCTGCTAACTAGAATTTGGGGGGAAATATTGTTTTATAGATTCTGGAATAGTATATTGCACTTTATGCAGTTGCAGTGTTTATACAGTTAGTTAATATATGACAACAAATGAGACATTTTGCTTAGCTAATTGCAATTTAATTATTAATGCTGCTTTTGTTCAATCAGCGGCTCTTTTACACAATATTGTATATATATGCACTTAATTTATGTGTTCCTAAGGGTATTTTCAGATTGCTTTGGAGAGTTCATTTCCTGGCTGCAGGGTAGGACACAAAGTAGGGAGTGATTGGTAAAGGGGTTGTTCACCTTTAAATTAACTTCTAGTAAGATGTAGAGAGTGATATTCTGAGGCAATTTGCAATTGGTTTTAATTTTTTTATTATTTCTGGGTTTTGTGTTATTTAGCATTTTATTCAGCAGCTTTCCAGTTTGCAATTGTAGAAATCTGGTTGCTAGAGTCCAAATTATATTAACAACCATGCATTGATGTGAAGAAGAGACTGGAATATGAATAGGAGAGGCCTGAATAGAAAGATGAGTAATAAAAAGTAGCAATAACAATACATTTGTAGCCTTACCAGGCATTTGTTTTTAGATTGGGCCAGTGACCCCCATTTGAAAGCTGGAAAGAGTCAGAAATAAATAACTTAAAAACAATAAAAAACAAATAATTAAGACCAATTGAAAAGTTGCATGGAACTGGCCATTTTATCACAAAATAAAGGTTAGCGTAAAGGTGAACCACCCCTTTTAGAATGTCACAGTATGCTTTAACTTTAATTTTTTCAGTGGAACCAGGGGCCCTAGCCAACAACCATGGAGACACCCAATACCATTTTACCACCTACACCAAATACTGTCAGCATTGTGAATTCAAAGAGGTAGTAGTGTTCCTCTGGCATCTGCCAAACCAAAAACCCTGACTGCCAGAGAATGTGTTTCCACTGCACCAGGGTCCAACAATGGTGACCTTCATACAGGTCTGAACTGGGAGTCAAAATAGGCCCTGGCATTCCAATACAGAGAGGCCCAATCAGCTCCCCACCAGCACACTAAATAGTGATTTTCTATGGCATCCCATCTGGCATTTGCCAGAACCCACAGATTGCCAGTCCCACCAGCCCACTAAATAGTAACTTTCTATGGCATCTTACGGCAGCCCATCTGGCATTTGCCAGAACACACAGATTGCCAGTCCGGGCCTGCCTTCATATCATCCCATTCAATGTTTTATTAGGCTTGTTTGCCTCTGATCACCCATAAAAACCCTATGCTCTCTAGGAATAGTTCTTGCCATTTGGGAAACAGTTTGGATATTAGCAGTGAGTGTTCATCATTTTAGAAAGTTTCTGGGTACTTCGGCCATGTTGTGGAAACTCAATTACCGGAGACCACCTGAGATGAAAGACCAAGTTTATTTGACCCGAGTTCCGTGGATTCTCACAAAGAGTCAAAACCCTGAACAAACAAATCACAGAAGATGGGGGATGCACCGAAACCAGGATTAGGTTTGGTATTTGGCCAGGATTCGGTCTTTTTCAGCAGGATTCAGATTCGGCCGAATCCTTGTGCCTAGCTGAACCAAATCCGAATCCTTTTAATCATGTGACTTTTTGTCGGGTGGCTCTCTTTTTCCCTCCCCTTACTTATTTTCATATGCAAATTAGGATTCAGATTCGGTTTGGTATTAGGCCGAATCTTTCAGGAAAGATTCGGGGGTTCAGCTGAATCCAAACTAGTGGATTCGGTGCATCTCTATTTTATACAAATGGGAATGTATGACATGATAATATACAAGAATGGGAGTGAACCGCTGGGAGAGCATAGAGATATCGCTTCACAGCACAGAAAAACAAAGAACTGCTCTTACAGCCAAGCAGGTGGTTCTGCCATCAAGGCCAGAGTACTAGTGACCGAGGCAACTTGAGAACAGAATTCATCCAAAGCAGGAAAGCTTTTGTGAAAAATGCATGTGAAACACTGTATATGCTCCATGGCAAGGCTGAAGGGCTTAGAAACCAGAACAACCCAGAGTTGATGGCTGAAGGAAGGTCTGCAGCATTAATTCAATACGAGCTCATTGTAGGACAGAGCTTGCATGCTAGCAGTACAATAAAGGGGCCTTAGAGGTGGACTATTTTACGTGTCCTTTAAGCTTAAAGGGAACCTGTCACCCAGACAAATCTGTATTATAAAAGTAATTTTCAAATTATATATGTTTTCCAAATTATTTTTCTAATGAAGCACCCATGCCTGTTATAAAATTATTTAAAAATCTGAGCTGTCAATCATATGTTACCTGCTCCTCCTCTACAGTATGACTTAGTCACAGGGGCAGGCAATTACTTTCACTTGACATTCTGCACTTTCTAGATGTCACTGCTCTCCACACATTCCCCCTCCCTCTTCACTGCCTATAATTGTGTAGCCAAGGCATGGGCATCAGGTCCCCCATTCTGGCACATAGTTACATAGTTAAATCGGGTTGAAAAAAGACAAAGTCCATCAAGTTCAACCCCTCCAAATGAAAACCCAGCATCCATACACACACCCCTCCCTACTTTTAATTACATTCTATATACACATACCTATACTAACTATAGCGTTTAGTATCACAATAGCCTTTGATATTATGTCTGTCCAAGAAATCATCCAAGCCATTCTTAAAGGCATTAACTGAATCAGCCATCACAACATCACCCGGCAGTGCATTCCACAACCTCACTGTCCTGACTGTGAAGAACCCCCTATGTTGCTTCAAATGGAAGTTCTTTTCTTCTATTCTGAAGGGGTGGCCTTCCAGGGACCTATAAAGAGGCATAATTATGTTTTCATCCCTTGAGTTAATGCCCTTTTTTATGCAAGACAGAACTTTATTTGCTTTAGTAGTCACAGAATGACACTGCCCAGAATTAGACAACTTGTTATCTACAAAGACCCCTAGATCCTTTTCATTTAAGGAAACTCCCAACACACTGCCATTTAGTGTATAACTTGCATTTATATTATTTTTGCCAAAGTGCATAACCTGCATTTATCAACATTGAACCTCATTTTCCAGTTTGCTGCCCAGTTTTCCAGTTTAGACAAATCACTCTGCAAAGTGGCAGCATCCTGCATGGAACCTATAGTTCTGCACAATTTAGTATCATCTGCAAAAATAGAAACAGTACTTTCAATGCCCACCTCCAGGTCATTAATAAACAAGATTTTGGGACTAAGCAAAGCTTGCCTTAATAACAGTTTCCACAAAATGTCAGCTGCCTGATTACTGTGAATGTGAATTCCCTGACTGAATTAAACAAGATCTAAAAGAGAAAAGTATTAGAAATTATATCTGACAGGTCCCCTTTAACAGTCCAAGCAGGTGTTCTTTGTAAGAAACCAATCATTTACTCAATATCCTAAATCATAGGAAAAAAAATATACCTACATAATGCAGTATAGTGAATCTAGGGATCATTTTCTAGTGCTTAAGAAAAGCACTGCTTATAAATGATTCAGTATTAATGAGTCCTTGACCATGTTAATATTTCCATCGGCAGTAGTTTGTCAGCACAGATAAGCATTTGTCCAGGCAGCACCCATCAGTAATTTATTCATAGCAGAGCACGTTTAACTGTGTGCTTGCCTAGTTCTCATCTGAACATTTAGGACTGATTTAAGAACGTTTAATTTTAGGCATATAATAATTGTAATAAAACAAATGCTGAGGGTCTGCACATAGTCAACATAAAGGTTTGCCAATGAAAGTACAGCACATATGATCTACATGTGTCTACTGATAAGTAAGATGGGCAGTGTATACAGTGTATACTGTCTTGATGTGTATGTCATATATATTCTTTTTCTTCTTCTGCCCTTGACCCCTACATTGTCCTTCTACCTAATAATGCAGGAGATGCGCAGACAGACTTATATTTAATATGTATTCTTTTTGATGCTTTGTTGTACAGGTGAGCTGCTGTCTTATATCTGAAAATAGACTGCAGTTCATTTACACATACTCAACCTTCTTGGTTCCTAATAGAATATATGGTAGGCGTGGATATTTAATTAGATTCCCACACCAAAGTAAAACTACCTGTTTCTCCTTATTTATTATTATGTACAGGTATGGGACCTGTTATCCAGAATTCGTGGTACCTGGGGTTTTCCACATAAGGGGTCTTTCCATAATTTGGATCTTCATACCTTAAGTTAACTAATAATATCATTTAATTGTGAAATTAACCCAGTAGGATTGTTTTGCTTCCAATAAGCATTAATTATATCTTAGTTTGCATCAAGTACAAGGAACAGTTTTATTATTACAGAGAAAAAGGAAAAATGTGAATTCTTTGATTAAAATGTATTCTATGGGAGACGGCCTTCCTGTAAGTTGGAGCTTTCTGGACAACAGGTTTCCAGATAACAGATCCTATACCTATTATGCTTAAGACAATGAAACATTGAGGGGCAATTATATTGTGCTGATTATGCCTCCTTGCACTAAGGGCTGTGGTACAGTAAGAGAAATCAGAAAGGCAGGAATTTAGGGGTCACTTCCTACCCTGGTATAGTTTGGGGCAGAGCCAGAAGTATAGGTTGGGGGGGTGGGGAAAAATATTAAAATGATCATTGCCCCCATAAAGGCATAACTCCCAACATTTTGGAAATAGAAAGAGGGTCAAAAAGATTTGCCAAGTGGTCATTTTTTGACTACACCCATTTTTGCAGCCACACCCCCTAATTACCATGTTCATTTTACAAAATTTGGCAGGTTCTGAAAGTCTGAACACATTTCTGTGTTTTTTATGTGTTATAATCGTTTTGCTAATGAAGGTGAATTGCCCTTTAAGCTGCAAGTCAGTTTCCCCAAGAGACCCGCTTCTCTTACATTGTTACAATTGCTTCTTTGCTCATCTTAAATTGTAACATTTGTTTCTTTACTTATACACATTTGTTTCTTTGCTGAGCATTCTGGGCTCTCTGCCAAAATCGAATTAAGTTAGAAACTTTATATCTTTTTCTGTATGTTCAGTGGAGAAGATCAAAGAGAAAGTCTGGGCATTTCAGTACAACTCAGGGACTGCGGGTTGAGCTGTTAAAATCGCAACTGTCCCATGAAAAAATGCGACAGTTAGGAGTTATGCCTAAAGAATACTCTGGTTTTCTCCAATCCTCCACAAGCATACAAGACAGAATAAAAGGGATTGACTTCAGGATCCACTGGGGCACATCCCAAATAGAAAAACACTATAACAATAAGCAGCAAAGGTTCATTAGGCTTCATTAGGCATTTCTTGCCTTTAAGCAAATGTGTCAGAATCACTTTAATTGGAAAAACACAAACACACATTTTCAAAACAAGTTTGGTTCATTTATGTTACGCTGAACAGAGGTGTAAATTGCTCCATTTGCAGCATTATTACTTGCTATAAATGTGGAAATTTTATCATTATCTGCACGGATCCATTTGGTGCTGCTTTCATTCCCTACTGGGTGAAGTACATGATCTTTCTGGAATAAGCAACCCCTGGGAAAAACGTGTCTTTCCTGCAAAATTGTGCTTACTACGGAGAAATGCTGGCGCAATGGATTCTTTGGCAAGGCTAAAAGCTAACCTAATAACATCTTTATAAAACCAAGGGCGAAATTAAAGCAAAAGGAAGATAAATATACTTCTATTTTACAATTTTATATAGATATTTGCAGTATATATAGAGAGAGAGTATATATGAAAATGTAAGCATCTTAATATAAATATATCAATATATAGTCTAAATACACAAGCCATGAATATCCTGTAAATTGTATGGGAAGAACTGCAGATAAGAAAGATAAGCAAGAAAAACAGACTCCAATTCATTAGATGCAAGAAAAAAACACATAAAAAATGCCAATGCTAATGCGTGTAGCAGAGAAAAAATGTCCAATGTGTAAATAAAAAAAATACCCCCAATGCATTGCTCCCTGTACAAGACCCGGAGCATGCACAATGTCGTCCATGCATCTGCTGTAAAGCAAACGCAACCAAGGTGAAAATGCAACAGAAGAGCAGAAAGTAAAACAAGCCAATTTGCTAAAAAAAAACCTAGTGATAAAGTAGATCAGGGGGTGACTAGCTGTATTGTGAATTCAGAAAAAATGGGTTTCCTTGTCCTTTAATAAACAGCACTGCATTTTCAAGTCATGACTGTGGCAAATTTTGCATGACAACTACTGCGTTATCGGCTGTAACTTTCAAGTTAATTTTAGATTTTTCCCAACTCGAATTTGTGAGTTTTAACCAAAAATTCAACTCGAAAATTCAAATCGAAATCTGGATTTACCATTCAAACCTTAATAAATCGGCCACTATGTATATTATAGTATTCTGTAGAACTGGTCTTTATTTTTTTAATACTTTTTGAACTATTTGCCTTCCTGTTCTGACTCCTTCCAACTTTCAGATATGGGGGTCACTGAACCTGTCGGCCTATTAATCTATTAATCTGTGAGTTTAAATATTATTGTTATTTTTGCACTAGTTATCTTTCTATTCAGGCTGCTGCAAATCATATTCTAGTCTCTCATTCAAATCACTGCTTGGTTGCTAGGGTAATTTTGAGCGTACCAACAAGAAAACTGCTGAAATTCCAACCTGTAGAGCTGCTGAAAAAAAGCTATGAAAAAATCATAAAAAAATTGTCTCAGAATATCACTCTCTACATCAGTGATCCCCAACCAGTAGCTCATGAGCAACATGTTGCTCCCCTTGGAATGTGCTCCTAGTGGCCTCAAAGCAGGTACTTATTTTTGATTTCCAGGTTTGGAGACAAGTTTTAGTTGCATAAAAACCAGGTGATCTGCCAAACAAAGACTCTTGTAGGCTGTCAGTCCACATTGGGACTATCAAATGTTCAATCACAGCCCTTATTTGACACCTCCAGGAACTTTTTTATGCTCATGTTGCTCCCTAACTCTTTTTACATTTGAATGTGGCTCACCGATAAAAAAGGTTGGGGACCCCTGGTCTACATCATAGTAAATGGCAATTTAAAGGTGAAGAAGATATTTTTACAATATCACTTCTTAAAATGAAACAGGGATTGTATCAAAAGTATCAGAGTAATTAAAATATAATGTAGTGTTGCTCTGCACTGGTAAAATGTTCATGTTTATTCAAAACACGACTATAGCTTATATAAATAAGCTGCTATGTAACTATAAGGGTAGCCATTCAACTTTAAACAGGGATAAATAGCACAGGTTACATAGTAGATAACCTCAGTAAAACACCATTGTGTTCTACAGAGCTTATCTGCTATGTAACCTGTGTCTTTTCTCTATTTTCCAGCTTGAATGGCTGCCCCTATTTTATAGTGTTTTAGTTTTTTTTAATAATTTTTCCCATTTCAAGCTGTATACATACATAAAAACAATCGTTCTTTTTATTTAAAATTTGAATTAGTGATCCAAACTATGGAAAGATCTTAAGATCTGGAAACCCCAGGTACCAAGCATTCTGAATAACAGATTCTATACTTGTATATAAATGAAGCCATTTATGTTGCTATTATGATATAATCCTTATAATACCCAGGAGTCATGAATAAGCTATATATTGTAATATGTTGGTTATAATAAATCTCTGTGTGTGTGTTGGCCTCAGTGATTTGGCTAAAACCTCTTTAGGATACATAAGTCTGTGCTCTACATGCACTCGTGGATATTTGTAGGCAGACAATCTACCAATCAGCATTTTGGAGAGCTCCACTGAGAATCTGTCTCTGTCTTGTAAAACACGTTTGCTTCAGCAGCACAAGTAATTGCAGCTTGTTGGAGCTGTGCTGCTGCCATTGCATATAACATTGCATATTGCTTTACATGTAACAGAGATTTGAGCAATTTTGGCACATTGTCTGCAGCCTGGTGATAACCCTCCACTACTGAGAAGAGTATTTTGCATGGAGTTTAACAAAATAAAGGCAGCTTCTACCTGCAAGGATTTTGGTGCCAGTGTTTGCTAGAAGAGTAGCAGAAGAATCACACGTTTAAGGGGTCCGGCTGCCTAATAATAATAATCTGCCTTGTGCAAAGACTTGGTTTGATTCAGCACCGTCAGGAGATGCAGGACTTTCAGCAATGTGAGTAAAACTCAACAGGTGCCGTACGGCTGGGGCTTAAGTTCTGTAAGCAGAGAATAGACATGGCACAAGTCTGAATGCTTTATGGTATAGTTAGGTGCTCAACAATTGTTAATGGTTATATTTATACATACTCATTTAATCTGGGATAACATGAAAATATATGGGGTTGTGCACAGTTAGAGAATGCAAATAAACTGCTGTATTGCTCACTTTTCTACTAGAATATAATACAACCAGTGTACAATACCTTATTCACAAGAGGGCAAAACATCTGCTTTATAACTTCTTTACTGCTCTTAAGAGAAAACAAGAAAATCTATTGTACAAACCCTTACTCGCACACTTATAAAAGAATGCACAGTATTTGACACACTCATGACAGAGGGGAGAGGTATGTGCAATGACTGACTTACTATCTCACTGGAGAAGGCAAATCATCTGCCACAAACATCTTACACATAAAGGTAAAACATAGAGTAAGCATATCTCTCACATTTTATATGAATGGATTAGTGTATGAAGGCATGTCAGAAAATGTTATATGAATACATGTGTGTGAATGCATGAAAAAGAATATGTTTCCATGTGTAAGGGAATATCTGTGAGTGCAGTGATTGTGCATTATGCTTATGTGCAAGTTGTGTTCCTAGTTGTTTGTAATGGAGTTCTGTAGTGCTGAAGGGTATACAATGGGGGTTCCATGAGTCACATTCATATGTAAAAAGAATTGGAGAGCCACACAAGCATATACAATTTTTCTGGGTGGTGCAAAATAAGATTGGCAGTGATTTGGTAGCCCCTATGTGGACTGGCAGCATACAGGAGTCTCTGTTTGTCAGTAAACCTGGTTTTTATACAACCAAAACTTGTCTCCAAGCCTGGAATTCCAAGGTAAGCACCTGCTTTGAAGCCACTGAGAGCAACATCCAAGAGGGTAGGTGAGCAACATGTTGATCTCAAGCCACTGGTTGGGGAACACTGGTATAGTTTATGTGCATATTCATGCCTGTGCTTGCCTGTGAGTGTGTTTGTGTGTGCAAGAGGAAACAATTGTTGTGGGTTTGAGAGTTGGAATTATTTTCTTTGCAAGTGTGTTAGAAGGTGTTGGCTTGTATGACAATAGCTGTCTGCCAAGGGGTTGTCTTCAAGAATGCCAGAGTTGTGTGTAAATGGGTTGTTGTGAATGTGTTGCATCTGACAGTGCTGTATATAAGAGTGTGGTGTGAGAGAGTGCTGTGTGTATAAATGTATGTAAGAGCATTATGTTCTTGACAGCGCTCTGTGTGAATGTAGTGTGTTTGGTAAACAACCAGAGGGGGTGTGTTGCATACGACACATGTCCTGCATCTGGAGTGTCTTGTATACAACCAGGCAGCAGTTACTGCCAACAAGCATATGTTATTTGCTGGCTATTGGCAATCTTGTTATCAGCCTTTAGTTACATTTAGTATCTGAGGCACGGGCTCTGTGATTGTATTGATTTTATTGAGCATCACTCAACCTGATCCCTGGCCATGCCCGGCTATAGACGACCATTGCAGAAACATTAGTCACTGGAATGTAAATACATTGACCGGATTGCTAGCAATTTTCCCTTTGGCACTGATTGAAGCACCTACAGTAGAAGCCATGAATATTCAGCTCGCTGCAAAAAGGTCATCTAATGATTTATCAGGTGAATTGCAATCTAACAATGAATGAGACCATTCTAAATGAAATTGATTGGACTACGGAGAAAGACACTAGGTGTTTCGTGCTTGTTAATAGTTGGGTCATTGGTGGGATTAAATGGCTCTGCATTAAACAATAGGCAAAGCTTGTGGCTCCGCAGAGCTCAATGAACCGATACGGATAGGCAGCCAGTGAATCCCATCAATTTCCTCAATGACTTTGTTAGAAGCCACTCCAGCCCTCATTATTCACACCACTCGCCACTCTCACTGCAAATAGACATGAAAATAATTGAAATAGGATTGTATCCCCTGGAGAGGCTACACTTATGGACAATCAAATAGGCGCATGACTGATCCTAATGATGTGCCCTGTAAAAGCAAGCTTAAAGGCTACAAGTCACCCAGTAAAACAGGAACAGCATGCCAACATATTCTGGCAAACTGGCACATTCGTCTGCATTGATGGATGTGTCAGTTCCTTATGGCAATGGCACACAAGGAAATTTTGGAAGACTGAACCAACACATGTCTTTTACCACCAGTGATTCACATTATTGCAAGTGGAAATCTTTTACAGGAGATTAGTCATCCGCAGAAGAAGAGATTTAATGCTGGCGATTAATCTCCTGCTGTGCCATTGCCCTTAAAGGGAAGCTGTTACCCTACCCAAAGACTGTAGTAGATTCTAATAATAATAATATTTTTTCACAAATAGGTTATTGTTTTTTGATGATTGAATGATGAATGATTTATTAGTGTGCTTCCTCAACTTGACTTTTTTTTCCTACCACAAAGCACTTAACTATGGTGTTTGTCAATGCAAAATAACAAAGTGCAGGATTCAGCCAATCGGAGCAGGTGAAATCTGTCAGTGAACAAAAACTTCACTGGCACACAGGATATTTCAAGCACTTGCTAGGTATTTATTGCAGCATGCAACGTTTCGGGGTAACCCCGAAACGTTGCATGCTGCAATAAATACCTAGCAAGGTTTTTCCTGCTTGAAATATCCTGTG
The DNA here is from genome assembly GCF_017654675.1 of Xenopus laevis. Lineage (NCBI taxonomy): Eukaryota > Metazoa > Chordata > Amphibia > Anura > Pipidae > Xenopus > Xenopus laevis. The sequence goes on along the minus strand of NC_054385.1, from coordinate 108,022,714 downwards.
TGCCAGTGAAGTTTTTGTTCCAGTATTTTAGGGAGGTGGCCGATTCCTCCTGTTTGCTGTGCACCAGGTGTTCTCTATCCAATTGATTAGGGTGTGCGAGTGTTTCTTGAAATTCCAATTGAAATCTGTCAGTGACTCACATCATGGGTGTGTTACTTGCAGGCAGGAATTAAAATGTTAGGTTGAGGTATTGTCAAATAATTTGTGACAACAGAAGCAAAAGTAAGCAATAATAAGCAGGTACATCGTAACATAGTAAGAAATTAATTCTGGTTGAAAAAAAGGGCACATTCGTTAAGTTCAATCTTTTTTGTCTAAATGAAAACTGCCTAATTGCTCGTTAGGGAATACTTTTTTAGTGACTTGTGCCATACATAATGGAGCAACTCAGGGTTTCATGTTTTGGCTTTCTTTGGAGAATATCTGTGTACAGTTCTCCAGGGCTGGAACTAGGAGTAGACAGAAGAGGCATGGACCTATGGAACTACGGTGAAGGGTGCTAGGCACATACCACTTCTGCCTGTAAAGAGCTAAAATGTTTTTTATTTTACTGTATTAATGTAGATAGTTGAGGTAATATGCACTTTGACCAGCAGGTGGTACTAGCCAATATGGCTGGCCCAAAGGGGGGATTCCCCTTTAAGGCACAATCTGATGCGCTGCGACAAAACGCATGCTGCACGCTGCGTCTGCATCCGTCAGTTGTGTCGTGTCCGTTCAAAGCTGCGACTTCATCCGACATTTCTATCTCTTACCTTATTTCCGTCGCATGCGATTTGTCGCCAGCGTTTTGTCACAGCGCTTCGGATGGTGGGGGTGGCAGGGGGCTTGCCTTGGGCACCCTTTGGCCTGGCACTGCAGTTGTCTAAGGTACCTACTAGTGATGGGCAAATCTGTCCCTTTCGCCTTTCGTAATTCGTGAAACAAAAAAAATGCGCCAAATACATTGAAGTCAATGAGTGATTTTGCTGGGACTTTTTTGCATTGGAGTTAATGGGGTTTTCATGGCGAAACCTGGCGAATAATTTTGCTCATCACTAGTCCCTATTCTTTAAAGGGGAATGTGATGTGTACCCTGTGCCAGTAGCCAGGACCATGTATAAATATATAATACTTAGTAGTACTGTGGTTGAAGCATCTTCTGTCACAGTGAGGAGGGTCTGTGAAGTCCAACAGCCAGTAGGGGCCAACTCTATTCACTGGCCAATCAGAGGTGCTGATAAGAAGTCAGTGACTGAGGGTTGCATGGATTTTACCAGTGGGAGTTTTCAGTTGAGTGGGAGTTAGTCTGAGTTTTTTAATAAAGAAGTTGTTTCTTTTCCCCCTGTAATTGTGGTTGCTGGAGTTTATTAACGGTTCCTCATGTGACAGTGGTGGCAGCGGTGGGATATTTTAGGGAGGCACTGAATCCACTATCTTGGATTCGGCCAAACCCCTGATTCCTTTGCAAAAGATTCGGCGGCATACCGAACCGAATCCTAATTTGCATATTCAAATTAGGGGTGGGAAGGGGAAAAAAATTTACTTCCTTGTTTTGTGACAAAAAGTCACGCGATTTCCCTCCCGCCCCTAATTTCATTAGCAAATTCGGATTCGGTTCGGCCAGGCAGAACGATTTGGCCGAATTCGAATCTTGCTGAAAAAGGCCGAATGCTGGCTGAATCCCGAACCGAATCCTGGATTCGGTGCATCCCTAGATAATTTTTATGCAGAGACCGGAACCATATATAATGGAACATGAATTGGCTGAGCTTCGTTTTCCCATTCTCCAAGGTCTGTTTAAGAATCGGGGAGTCAAAACTACTGGATTAACTAAAGCGCAGGTGGCATCTCTTATTGCCTGACACACAAAGGCCACTCAGCCAGGACTGACAGATGTGGCAAGTTTATTGAGGGGGTAGCCCAGATGACACATGTAAGCGGAATAGTCGCTATCATTACTGAACCAGAGGATGAGCTGCCAATACATGGGGCAGCAGTGGGTCAGGTGGAGAATGACCCCACTTTGGTGAGGTATCAGTCAAGGCTCAGAGCTCTGGGATCTGATCTCACTGGTTCAGAACATCTTAAGCTGCTTGAATTGACTATTCAGGAAGAACAGATGAAGAGAGTTCTCCTTTCCACTGCGAACACAGAACAACTGCAGCATCCCAATACTGAGCACTTCAAACCTGTGGTTAAGCTCACCCATGCTGCCTTTCCCTCTTTTGATAACTACCAGGAAGGAATCGACAAGTACCTACACGTATTTGAGATTATGTGCGAGGATTACACTGTGCCTAAGGCAGAATGGATGAAGATACTTGCTGGTAAATTGGGAGGGAAAGCAAGTGATATCTATAGAGAGATCCCATATCTCCAGCGCACTGATTATGAGTAAGTAAAATGTGTATTGTCGAATCATTATGCCATCTCTCCAGAAACATATCATCATTTTGCACTCTAAATAAAATAGCCTCTGATACTTACTGGGATTTTGGGAGCCGGATGCAGAGAGACTTCGACCAATGGGTTAACACAAGCAGGTTAAGACAATGCAGGATCTTCGCCAATTGTGTCTACTGGAGCAGTTCATGGAAAAATGTTCACCAGAAATCCGGGGATGGATATTCCCCAAAAACTTTGGAGGAAGCAGCTCAGCTGGCTGACAAGTGCTTGGAAGGACAGACCCAAGTGTGCCATGGGCGAAGTAATATGTCTCCCACAGCTCTCACATCTGTTGGGACCCGTCCTGGAACAAAACCACAGACAAGTTCTGCAACTCCAGCACTGTCTGGCCAGCACCACAACCACATCATACATTTAGCAGGAACTGTTTTCGCTGTGGTTCTAATACTCATCTTATTGCACAGTGTCCAAAACCACCCAGAACCTCCAATAATGCAGTTGCTCGTCCATTTACTGCTCTCAGACGGGAAGTAACTGCTGCTTAACAACAGGCCATTCAAGCAGTACAACAACACACCCATGGGGCACCTGTACCCAAGCCAATGGAGTATGTCATTTTGGGAGTCCACTGGAATGACCAAATTTCTCACCCAAAGCACATCATCCCGGTAACACTGAATGGTAAACCAGCTGAAGGATTTCTTGATTCCAAGGCTTACATTTAACTAGTAGAACCACATATGCTCTCTGCCTCTGATGTCCTCCCAGGACGTTCTGCTCATATTATTCTACTTGGAGGTACTAAGAAGAAGATTCCAGTGGCTCAGGTCAGTTTAGATGTGGGAAATGGACCTGTTCAACATACAGTTGGGGTCCTTGATCATCTCCCTGCTCCAGTACTAGTGGGGAATGATGTTGGAGACATTTGCTGCAGTCTCACCCCAGGAGATGTGCAATGCATTTTCCCAGCAACTTCAGGAATGACAACCAGCAACACATCAGAGCAGGTAACTACAGACACTAACTTGACAGACTTATGTACCCCATTAGATGACAACTGTTTGCTTTTGGAGATGCTCAAAAGACTGACCCAACACTGCTTGCTATCAGAAAAAGGGTTGAGAAACTAGATGATCACAGGGGTGACAGGATTGTATTGGAGCAGGAAAGTTATTATAGGGTCACCAAGGCACCTCCTGGACAACCATGGGCCGGCACTTGACAATTACTAGTTCCCCAACCTTATCACCTGGAATTATTGCGTTTAGCTCATGAAATTCCCCTACCAGGACATTAAGGAGTGAAACAAACACAACACAGAATAAACAAAAAACTTTTATTGGCTAGGCATTTCCCAGGATGTAGCACACTTCTGCCGTTCCTGTGACAGTTGCCAAAGAATTGGGAGAGCTGGAGAAATGCAACGTCAAGTAAGATATTATCTGACCAAGGCCCTCAGTTTATGTCCAATGCTTATGGCAGAGGTGAGAAGTCTCGACAGAGGATTGAGGCTCATCCATTTCTGGTGTTCCAGGGTTTTACCCAACAATGGGCAAACCTGGTAACGCCAATTCTGGGAAGAGGGAGTGATGTGACGTGTACCCTGTGCCAGTAGCCAGGACCATGTATAAATAGATAGTACTTAGTAATACTGTGGTTGAAGCATCTTCTGTCACATTGAGGAGGGTGTAATAACTTACCCCAGTAGGGGTTGTGGAGTTCGGCGGGGACGCCCGTCGCACTCCAAGCGGGGACGCCCGCAGGGATCCTTTGCGCCTAGGGCGCGCGCGCCGCTTCCGTCCGCGTCTTAAAGGCGCAGGCGTGCTGACGTGTGACGTCAGCGCGCAATGGCGTGAGTTTTGAATATATTTAAAGGGACAGTTTGTAATTGTAGATTGCCCGTGATAGGATTGATATCCTGGTGCTTCCTGTGTTTGTGCTTGCTGATCCTGACCTTGATTCTTGTTTGATTACCCGTGTTTGACCCTGCTTGAATACTGACTACTCTGAACTCTGAATATTGACCCAGCCTGAACTTTGACCACTCTCTTGCCTGATCCCATCTGTCTGATTGATTACCCGGTTTTGACCCTTGCCTGCCTGACGATTCTGATATCCGCCTGCCTCGATCCAGCCTGTCTGACCATCCGTTTGCCTTGACCTTTGTACCGTGACCTTCGGCCTAAAGACTCTGCTAACAGCCGTGCCCCTTTGCCAGCCAGAACATCTCGCCTTGCACCCCTCGTTAAGTCCAGGTGGCACCCAAGTAAGCTGAGGGCTCCTCCCGAAGCCCAACGGTGGTCACACTACTGGTGAAGCCGAGCCGAGCCCAGGGTGCTTGGCATTTGTTCTGGTATCGGGTGCCGGCCGTGACATTATCATGGGCCATGGAGGACGAAAGTCTAGACGGTGCTTCTGCTGCTGTTTCCGTTACGCCTCCCCCAACTACCACCGAAGCGCTTCTTACTGCCCTGCTACAGCGCATGGAGGACCATGAGCGGAAACAAAACTACCTTCTTCAGGGGTTTCACAATCTGACCCGCAGGCTGGAAACTCCGCAGCAGCCAATCAATCCATTTGCCTCTTCCCCTGTGGGTTCCCCTGCTATGTGGGGTGATTCTGCTAGACCCCAAGAACCCAAGATTGCTTTTCCTGATAAATTCAGTGGGGATAGAGCAAAATTTTTTGTCTTTAAAGAGGCATGTAAATTATACCTTGGTTTCTTCCCTCACTCGTTTCCAACAGGTGAGGAGAAAGTAAGGTTTGTCATGACCCTATTACAGGGTGATCCCCAAATTTGGGCTCTTAGACTGCCCGCCTCTGATCCAGCCCGTTTTTCCTTAGACACTTTCTTTGAAACCATGGCCATACTTTACGATGACCCGGATCGTGCCTCTTCGGCCGATACCGCGATTCGTAAGTTGCGCCAGGGGAAAAGGGATGCGGAGGTGTACTGCACCGAGTTCCGCCAGTGGGCAGTAGAGACCGGGTGGAATGATATGGCTCTACGTAGCCAGTTCAGAATAGGGCTGTCTGATCCGGTTAAAGACAGTCTTGTTAATTACCCTCTGTCCTCTAACCTGGACGATCTCATGTTCCTTGCCATCCAGGTGGATAGGAGACAGAGGGAGAGAAGGGGTGAAAAGGGTTCTTCAAATTTCCCTGGGGCTTGCAGTGATAAATCTGCCTTAATTTCTTCTGATAAGTTCTCTAAGGCTACTGCGCCCTCTCCTCAGGAGGAACCTATGCAAATAGGTACTTCTCATCTGACACCTGAGGAAAAGGCTCGTAGGCGCTCCATGGGTCTCTGCCTATATTGTGGAGAGAAGGGTCATTTTCTAAACTTATGTCCTAAGAGGCCGGGAAACTCCCAAGCCTAAATGGAGAAGGGGAGCTTCATTTGGGTACAGGAGTTTCCTCTCCCCAATCTGCCTCAAGGATTCTGTTACCGGTCAAGTTAACCTGTTTTTATCCATGTGTATAAATAATCTCCACCATGAGGAGATAGCCTTTTTCCTCTTTGAATGTGCCTCTTCCCCCCTTATATTAGAGTTACCTTGGCTCCAGGTCCATAACCCCCTTATTGATTGGGTGGCTGGGGAGGTTATTCAGCGGGGGTCTCAGTGTGGGGGTGTTTGTATTCCTCCGGTAGTGGCCACTACCATTCTAGAAGGGTTACCATCTGCCTACTTTGATTTTTTTGATGTGTTTTCTAAAAAGGCAGCCGAGACTCTACCCCCACATCGGCAGTATGACTGCCCGAATGATCTGGTTCCTGGGTCAACTCCGCCGGCCGTGACAGAGGGCCTGTGAAGTCCAACAGCCAGTAGGGGCCAACTCTATTCACTGGCCAATCAGAGGTGCTGATAAGAAGAAGTCAGTGACTGAGGGTTGCATGGATTTTACCAGTGAGAGTTTTCAGTTGAGTGGGAGATAGTCTGAGTTTTTTCATAAAGGCGTTATTTCTTTTCCCCCTGTAATTGTGGTTGCTGGAGTTTATTCACTGTACCTCCTGTGACCTTTAAGTAAACTTTTAGTATGCTATAGGACAGTGGTCCCCAACCAGTGGCTCCTGAGCAACATGTTGCTTTCCGACCCCTTGAATGTTGCTTTCCGACCCCTTGAACGTTGCTCCCCTGTCGCCTAAAAGCAGATGCTTATTTTTTAATTACTGGCTTGGAGGCAAGTTTTGGTTGTATAAAAAACTGGTGTACTCAGGGCCGGATTTACATAGTAGGCGCCCCTAGGCCCACTGCCGTTCGTCGCCCCTGTCCCCACACCTTTAATTGTTCAAATTTTCATCATCTGCACTGGAGCAATGGGGAAATTTAAAAAATGATTGTATCTCCAGTGCATCCCCAGTGTTTTTGAACAAATGTGGGTGTGGTTGGGCAGCATGCCGCCCCCTAAAATCCTGCCTCCCTAGGCCTAGGGGGCCTTTCCACGAATCCGGGCCTGGGTGTACTGCCCAAAATGAGCCTCCTGTAGGCTGACAGTCTATATAGGGACTACCAAATGGCCAATCACAGCCCTTATTCGGCACCCAGGAATATTTTTCATGCGTTGCGTTGCTCCCCAATTCCTTTTAAATATGAATGTTGCTCCCAGATTAAAAAAGGTTGGGGACCCCTGTTATAGGGTGGCCAATTTTAAGCAAGTTTTCAATTGGTCTTCCTTATTTAATTTTTATAGTTTTTTAATTATTTTACTTTTTCTTCCAGCTCTTTCTAATGGGGGGGTTGGTGTGGGTCACTGACCCCATCTAAAAACAAATGATCTGTAAGGCTACAAATGTATTGTTATTGCTACTTCTTATTGCTCATCTTTCGATTTAGGCCTCTCATATTCATATTCCAGTCTCTTATTCAAAGCAATGCATGGTTGTTAGGGTAATTTGGACCCTAGCAACCAGATTACTGTAATAACAATCTGGAGAGCTGCTGAATAAAAAGACAAATAATTCAAAAACACAATAATAAAAAATGAAAACCAGGCCTACCCTTTATCTGTAACCCTATGTAAAACTATAACTTTAAATTTTGTTTGTTGATATGTTGTTTGGTGCAAATAAAGACATTTAAAAAAAATGAAAACCAATTGCAAATTGTCTCAGAATATCACTCTCTACGTCATACTAAAAGGTAATTCAAATGTGAACAACCCCTTTAAGGGCCTTTAAGTAATTGTAAGGTAGCATGTCTATATGTTTTTTCTATTAATACCAAGGAAATAATTTGAATTGTAAGATCTCTTCCAGTGATACATGACGCATCAGACAGACCTGGCACATCTCTTGGTATCTGTTACAAAAATATTTCCTATTCATTATTCCCGTTATTATTTCCATATGAGAATAATTAATAATATCCTGCTATTATATCTCAGTCTGAATCACTAGCATATAATTGGACTGAAGGAACCATACAATGACTCAGAGATTGTAAGGAGATTATAAGTATAGCCTTAACATTTTCATATTTAAATGTTGCCTGAGTTTAATCATTTTTAATTCAATTATCTGCATATTCGCATGGATATTATTGCTTGCTGTCCCTGAGACATTCTCTATAGACAGCTAATAAAAGAGCACCCTAAAAAGATTTTGTGTTGTTCTACTGATGCCTATAAAGAATGCCCTCACCAGGGCAAGCAATATAATAACGGCCGCTGCAGCCTTCTGCCCCTCCAGTAGTCTTTGGTTGTTGGAGGCTGCTGGGAGGAGCTATTGCAGATGAACCACAAAAACCCTACTGCTACTCTATGATGGTACTTGAGGAGCTAATGTATCTTGTTGGGCTAGTCTTTCAGGGAAGGACCAAACTCAGGTGAGTAAGCAGCCTACTAACATTGAATTAGTGATCACTAGGTTTGTCACATTTTGCAATTCTTTTTACTAGTAGGATGGAGGTAGCGGCAAAAGGGGGTGGACTATAATGTAAATGGGGGTGTGACAAGGGGCCGGTGACATCAAACAATGCAACGATGCAACAAAGAGCTAGAAGTTGGATTGTGAGGAGCTTGAAGAAGAAAAAACGCAAGATCTGGGTTGGTCAAAGGCTTAGATGGGCTGGACAGAGGCTACATTTAAGGATATTAATAATTTACCAGCAACTGCATTGCCGGAAAATTTGTAATACAAAAACTACCAGCCAGGCGTTGACCCTAATAACTACTCAGTTCCTGCATTAAATTAAAAATCATGCCTCTTTATCCTGGAGCGTGCATCCTCTGTTTTGCATTTTATTAGACTGAATCCAAGTGAAGTGCATCGATTCTACTATATTTCAAGCTGCAAAGTTGAGGAAACCCTTAAAAGGGAACAGATACTTTCTGGTATCACAAAACTAAACTTGCCAGCCAGTACTCAGCTCAAGATTCCCATGGGAAACCCAGTATAGCTGTAGAGGCTTCTTAAAGGGGAACTATTGCAAAAATGAAAATTAATATAAGCTTCAGCATACTGAAATAAGAAACTTTCTAAATTCAATCAATTAAACATTCAGTACTGTTTCTGAAACAATCGAGTTTAAATTCAATTTCCCTCTTTCAGCATCTGTTTCTCTTCATTCTCTCTTCATGCAGCAGTTGGGTGTCAGATATTTATTGACAGTTAGATCCAATATATCTTATAGGAGGGCTTCCTTTCCTAGCAGATGAATTAGAGCTCATTCAAATAACTTGATTCCACTACAAACAAAATCTAACAAAATAACTGCCTTTTGCACAAATTCTGCATGTAGAGAGACGTGATGTCTGGTGATTTTAATAGAGTAAACTCTAATATTCTTATAAATGGTGCTTAGTGATGTCATTGGTTATAATCGGTGTTTACTGATGTCATTTGTGTCACATGATTCAGAGAAACTTGTGTATTATAACACATAATGTAGTTCCTGTTGTAAATATAGAGATGTTAGCAGTCATCTTGGAGTTCGGTGGCCTGTATAAAGCAATTAGCCTGCGGCCTGGTGCCTTCACATGGTCATGAATTCCTAGTTAGTGATGGGCGCATTTCCGCGTTTTGCTGCAAGGGTATAAATTCTGGAAACTGCGACCCCTAACAGACAAGCCACAGACAACATTAGGAAAACCCTACAGCTCATAGATATATTACATAAAACTAACCAGCAGGGGATGCTACTTTCTATAGATATACATAAGGCCTTCGACTCTATTTCGTGGGACTATTTATATTTTATACTAAATGAATGGGGCATCGGACCCTACTTCATTAAGATTTTACGGACTCTGTACCATTCCCCCAAGGCAATCCCCAAGTGGGGGTCATACACAGCAGAACCCATTCGGATTGAGCGAGGGACGAGACAGGGGTGCCCTCTATCCCCTATTTTATTCATTTTGGCCATAGAGCCCTTAGCAGAACTCATCCGACAAGACAAAAATATCTCAGGGATCCCTCAACAAGATCATACTCATAAATTGGGACTATACGCCGACGACATTCTAATGACCATAACAAGACCTCTTACTTCCTTACCCAACTTAATCCATTTATTAGACACATTTGGGAAGATTTCCGGACTCACAATAAACCATACTAAATCAGAGGCCCTTAATATCTCATTACCCCATCATACCGTTAAGTTACTACAACTTAATTTCGATTTCAAATGGCAAGAAGTAGCCATCCATTACCTAGGAGTAGATATCCCTCGAGACACCACCAGGTTGTACCAACAGAACTACCCTAGACTATGGACAATGACAGAGGAAACCTTAAACAAATGGTCAAAAATGGATCTCTCATGGTTCGGTCGGATCCAGGCATTTAAAATGACACTTTTACCTAAAATTCTCTACTACTTTAGGGCACTACCCGTTACCGTACCAGAAAATGTCCTTCAAACTATACAAAAGAGGGTTTTCCAATTTATCTGGGCAGACAAACACCCCAGGATTCCTAGACGAACCATGTACAGCCCCAGAACTCAAGGAGGCCTAAATGTCCCCAATCTACGCTATTATTATGCAGCAGCACAACTGGTGCCACTTATCCATATGCATGCTACCATACCACCCAAATGGGCTACAATGTTGAAACGTCAATTAAACCCGGTTACCCCACAGGCGTTGGTATGGTGTCCTCCTGTACTACGCCCTGATACCATAGACCCTTCCTTGGCTCACTCCCTCAAAGTTTGGGATAAATATAAATATCCAGCTAAACTTATTTCATCTACACTCCCAGCAGCCCCTATATTGGGGAATCCATCCTTTCCCCCTGGCTTATCGGCTAAACCATTCCACAGGTGGTCATCCAACGGCTTCCGCTATATATATCATTTTTATTCCATCTCGGGACTCAAAAGTTGGACTTCTATACAAGAATCATTCCATTTCCCACTGTCTGAACAGTTCCGATACCAGCAGATATGCCATTTTCTCCATTCGCACAACAAAGACAAAATATCCTTGACTACTACCTACTTTGAAAATGCATGTATTAAATATCCATACTCACGAGGATTAATTTCCTATCTATATCGTATCCTGCTAGATATGGACTCCCAGGTTCCCTTGTCATATACTACAGCTTGGGATAAAGATCTCAATGTTACCATTGACAAGGAAACCTGGGACAAGATATGAGAAATTACGGCCCATTGTTCCAGAAATGTCTCGTTACTAGAAACTGCCTATAAAGTCCTTACTCGATGGTACATGGTCCCAACTCGTTTACATAAAATTAATCCTCAATTTAGCCAGGATTGTTTTAGGGGTTGCGGACAGAGTGGAACCGTCATGCATATTTGGTGGACCTGTCCAAATGTTCGTAGATTTTGGATTCGGGTCTATTCTATTATATATTCAGTGACACAGGTTAATCTTAAGAAAGATCCGATACAGGCTTTATTGAACCAGCAGATTTCCAATGTTCATAAGAATACAAAGTCCCTAATTACTTTTATGTTCCTAGCTGCGAAAATTACAATAGCCAAACATTGGAAATCGTCTCAGATCCCAATACTGCATTTTAAAGAGAAACTAAATTGGATCATGGTCAATGAAAGGTTAACCAGTATGCTTGTGGACAAATATCAAAAATTCAAGGACATCTGGGAACCGTGGTATAGATATTCCTTTCCATTGGCAGAAACCCCTTCTATTCTCTGGTAATCCCCTCTGAACGTATAGAGTTTACAATCATTGGACAGAACCTGGTGTAATCTGAGGTATTGGACACTTGATACTATTGTTTAGATAAGCATTAGTTATTTTCCTGAGCCGAGAGCCAATGCCAATGAATCCATCTCATTGAGATATTCTAAATAGTCAAGGGACCCCGCTGAAGTCGCCAGCATCTCTGCTTTAATATATAAAGTTCAACAAATGTCAACTGTAACATGTCATCTAAAGTTATTACTATCATTGTTGTAGCTCGTCTCTCTCCCACTTCTGACAGCATGTCTGGAGGGGGGGGGAGATGAGTTCATTTCATTATCTTTCTCTTCTCTGTTTTCCTCTGTTTGGAAATACCTGACGACACTGCTTGATTGTAAAACCATTTTCTCTTCTTGGAAAATCAATAAAAAACTATTGAAAGAAATTCTGGAAACTGCGGCAAAAATTTGCCAGCAAAAAATCTGCTACAACAAAAAGCTTTGTCGCACATCAGAATAGTTACGCGCATGAAATTGACATGTGACAAAATTATTCGGTTGGCCCATTGACTTTAATGCATTTGGACAAAATAGTCGCGAGTATAAAACTTGTCATTAGCATCAAAATTGTCGCACATCAAAATTATTTTGACCATTGACTTCGATGCGTTTCACACATTTTTCACTGTTTTGCTAATTTTTCTGTAAATTTACAGATTTGGCCATCACTACTCCTAGGTGATTTTTTATTATCCTTATATATTACAACAGAGGGTACATTATTCTGTGTTTATAGCAATCCTTTCCAAAGCCTCTGGTCATTGTGAACAAAGGAGAACACCAGCCTGATGTGTCCCCTGTGTTTGTATGTGGCCAGCCCTGAATGGAGGAACCTGGGGTCTAAAAGAGATAGGTCAGGAAAGGACTGCATCAACTCACCCAAATGAATTTTCAAGCTTGTCTGATTTTTGGGCAGATATTAGTCAGGCAGGGATAGTCAATGGTCATTATAGTCCAATGTTCCCTTTAAACTGTGTGTGTACACAAATGTTATTGCCAATGCACACAACAAATTGTGGTGTGCCAAAATAAATTTGTGTAAAATCACTAAATTTTGCATTTTTTCTAACCTGTGCACACAAAATAATTTTTTGAGCACATAGACGAGAAGGAATTAGAGGGAACATTGGTTCAATAGCTATTTCAGGCCGTGTATGGCCAACTTTAGAGCAAAGCACAGAGTAGAGGAACCCAGTATAGTGGTTGAAGAATTTAGAATGTGAATAAAAGCAATTTGGCATTTGATGAGTATCATTTCTGTTCTGGATACAGAAATGAACATTATTTACATTGGTTAGCTGGTTAGAATTAGATTTTCTATAAAGCAAGGAGCATTTTTTGGAGGCAAAGTTATTTAAATAATACTTGGATTTGTTTAAATAAACATCCATATAACATATTCTAAATATCCTTTGCCCGACATTGCAATGGAAAAAGCTGCTTTTGCAATTATAGCATCTCAGCCCTCTGACAGTTATTTTGTTTACTTTCCTGAAATTGATCTCCACTTTGGTGAGATGGTTTAAGCTTAATTACAAAGTAAGGCTCCATTGTGCCAGATCAAAGGCTGAATCCTCTCTCTTTGTTGTGCAGTGGGGCGCTTCTCTCTCAACCCGGGGTGAAGTGGCTTTAACCCACTATAGACAGATAGCGTAGGTCTCCTTTGTACTGCATCATCTATTGTTTTTGGCAGAAAAATCTTTGATACAATATAAAAATACCATTGCGCCTGAGCTGTAGTTTCAACATTTTGGGGTTTCTACAGATCTACTAAATTGATACATATTGATATCATCACTTAAATCTTTCCCAAATGTTGCTCATAAGTTCAGTAGGGTTCATCTATAAACATTTTAAACGATTAATTTACAAATCCATATTGGCAACTGCAGTTTAGAATTCATGTTCATAAATCATCCCTAGAGTTTTAGTACCAAATGCGGAAAATTGCTTCATACTGACATAAGAGAGGAATGCTACATGTTATTATCACCCGGGAACAAGGCGAGTTTAAGTTGTTTTGTGAAAGTCACCAGTGCAAGATGATATGCGGTGTGATTGCAGTGGGTAGTGACTAGCAGAGGCATTAAACAAGTAGTGGGTTTCAGTTAAAACAATAGCTGGAGTCTTGGGCTGTCAATGGGGGCAGCTTAGAGTCGGAAGTCCATAAAATTCCTACAACAATTATGGTGCCAAAATTGGCCAGGTTCGAGTTTGCATTTAGGACCACATTTTTGCATTGATGATGTCCTCTTCCCAACAGCCTGCCTAGGATCTGTTTGTTGGCCTGGTGGCCAAACTATAAAATCAGTCCGATATTACCCACCTCATGTAGCTATAGGGAGGAACAATAAATGAAAGTCCCCCTTCAGGCAGGTAACAAACCAACCACACAATTTTGGCTGCTTTACTAAGTTGACAGGATCCACCACCCAGAGAGCCTGGTGGCCCGAAACGTTGCCCTGTTTTGAATGTTTTTGATTCAATAAACTTCACACTTCTTCAAATCTACAGTGTGCTGCTGACATCGGTCTTTATCTGCTTTTCTAAGCGTCAAAGTTTTAAGGCATGGATGCAAGAGCTATAGGGCAGCCAGCACGGTGACTCAGTGGGTAGGACCTGAATTTGATCCCAGCCAGGGCAGCATCGGCAAGGCATTTGTTTGTTCACCCCATGGGTGTACACTGGTTCCTTTCTACAATCCAAAAACATGCAGACAGATTAATTGGCTTCTAAATTTGTTTCCTAAGGGTCTGTGTCTGAGGCGGCACTTGGATGATTAATACAATTTTTTTGCAAAAACATACCTCTTCCCCTGCCACTGAATATATTCCTGCAAAATTCAGTGGCAGAGTTGGGAGGTATTGATGTATTGGGTTCAGGTCACGGCAGAAGACTTCACGAGTGCAGTACATTGTGACGTTAAGTCAAATGATGTCTTTTGCGCCTGTGCCAATGGAAGCAAAGATGTCCAGTGTCTAGAGCAGCACCGGACCAGAATTCAGCCCTGTGTGTGACTGTTATAGGGACCTTAGATTGTAAGCACCACTGTGACAGGGAATGGTATATACGCTCTGTAAAAATGTGTCAGCACTAGAAAAATTAATAATAGAGAAAGCAATTACTATTAGGGTTCTTTTTCTTTGCCTTCCCTGGTGGTCATGCCTCAGACAAGGCTCTTACTTTGCTTTTCTGCTAAAACACCTGTCTGTGCCAAAAATGATAACAGATATTAAAAGTCTGTTTTGAATTCTCTGACTGTATAATGCTCAGTGGTTTCTGATATCCTTATCAATGACAGTTTACGATGTTCTGTATTGTGTTAGGGTACTCATTTAGATGGCAGTGTGAAAATAATTAATTAGTTAATTAAAATGTCCATCAGTTTTGCAGTATGCTGGGATCTTATCTGGTGGCAGAGACTGAACACAATGTTCAAGAGCTGAATATCACTGGTACTTTTCTAAAATGTCCTCATTTGCCTCTTGTCTATTTCAGGAGCGTGGATCCTCTTGAATGGAGACCATGATGTGGGACCAGAAGCTTAATGAGTCTGTTGAGAATTCAACACATGTTTTTTCAGGCCTTGACCTTCTCTTTGATCTCAAGCCTCTGTTTATTCCAATATACGCCTTGTTGGTGACTGTGGCATGTCTAGGGAACTGCACTCTAATCCTATTAATTGCTTTCACAAAGAAACTTCACAACACCACTAATTTCCTCATTGGAAATCTAGCAGCAGCGGACTTGGTTATGTGCATTTTCTGCGTCCCTCTTACTGCTTCTTATGCCTTTGAGATACGTGGCTGGCTATTTGGGGAATTCATGTGTCACTTTGTCACACTAATGCAGGCTGCCACTGTCTGTGTGTCTGTCCTCTCTCTGACTGCCATTGCCGTGGACAGATATGTTGTTGTGGTTTACCCAATTAGAAGAAGAATAGGATGCAGGTCATGTATATACATTGTTTCTCTCGTCTGGCTCATTTCCATCGGGATTTCCATGCCAACCTTCTTTCATACCCACTATTTAGATCTGAAGTCTGCTGGGCATGATATGATCATTTGTGAGGAGTTCTGGAGGAATCAGGAGAAGCAGCGTCTACTCTACTCTTGCTCATTGCTTCTCTTGTATTACATGCTCCCACTCTCTGCAATCACCATCTCTTATTGTGCCATTGCCTACCACCTGAGAAAGAGGAATGTGCCCGGGGCCACGTCCCACAACCAAGATAGATGGTCCAAAAAGAAACAGAAGACATTCCGTATGCTCAGCATCTCCGTCATGGCCTTTGCAATCTGCTGGATGCCTCTTCAAATACTCAACCTCATCCGAGATATTGATGAAGAGTTTGCAATTCTAGATAAGAATTATATTAATGTCATTCAGGTGACGTGCCACCTCATTGCTATGAGTTCCGCATGCTACAACCCATTTATCTATGCCTCTCTTCATGACAAATTCCGTTTCCACCTCAGGAACTACTTCTTTCATCACAAGAAAAGAGCGAATACCATGTCCACCAAGAATTCGAGACACAACACCTGCTCAACGTTGGCTGACATTCCGGTGGTTCTCTCGGAGAAGATGGTTTTGCATGGGCGACTGTAATGTGATGGAATAGAAATTAATGGAATTTGGGTGCCATTACACCCCGGCAATGAGTTTTACAGAAAAGTACTTTTTTCATAAAGGTGTGAGCAGAAACTGATGGTGGCAAAAGTAGGATCTGATTACATAGGACATTCTGCATACTATAGGTCTATGTATGACCTGATATTCACTTGGAGAGAAAGGGCAGAACATTCTGTAAACCGGAAAAGCAAATGGTGTCAAAGGTGTCATAAAATCTTTGAAATGAGAAGATATTACGCAAATTTAATGAGGCAGCAATAAGTAGAGCTCATGCCATACATACTTTTTGCCTATTGTTGTAATTAGGAAATATGTATGGTTTTTGTTAATTCTCCTTCTACATATATGGAACCTGTTATCCAGAATGCTCTGGACCTGGGGTTTTCCAGATAACGGATCTTTCCGTAATTTTGATCTTCATACCTTAAGTCTAATAGAAAATCATTTAAACATTAAATAAACCCAATAGGCTGGTTTTGCTTCCAATAAGGATTACTTACATCTTAGTTTGGATCAAGTACAATCTACTGTTTTATTATTACAGAGAAAAGGGAAATCATTTTTTAAAATTTGGATTATTTGGATAAAATGTAGTCTATGGTAGATGGCCTTTCCGTAATTCTGAGCTTTCTGGATAACAGGTTTGTGGATAATGGATCCTATACATTCTGGTTCTTACTAGCACTATCAAAACAGAATACCACTTTGCTGAGACGATTCTGTATAAATAGCCAGCTTATTATACATAGGCTTCTGAGTTGAAACAATACTTAATATTTTGTCATTAAAACAATGGGCAAAAAGTGTGTTCAGTCCTATTCACTGGATTCATGAAGAAAAAGGGGTCTACTGCCTCTTTAACTCAGGTATTCGGGTAACAGGGAATCTCCATGATCAGGAATTACACAGAGCAAAGTTGTGAATACCTTCTATTTTCTTCTACGTGTTTTGAATAGGTAGTTAACATGTCGTGCGTAGCCAGTGAAGTCTGATGTACGGCACAGTATTAAGTAGAATTTTCAGTGTAACATAGTGAGTTGATCATTTTAGTGCTATAGTAAAAGTAAATGGTTCATAGACTATCACTGTGTTTAAGAATTGACAATCTGGAAAGAGTGAGCCAAATTAAAGGGGAACAGTCATAGTTGTAAATAGTGGCATTACTATGACTGACAGGTCCTCTCTTTTAGGGCAGTCTAGTAGGCACCGTCATAGCATGCACACGCTGACCCTCCCACCCTGTGTCCCCCCTCCCAGACAGTCAAATTTTACTTTGCTTGTGAGCGGAACAACCCTACAGCAGACCCTGTGACCCAGGCTCCTTATCCTCCAGGACCACAGGGGCTGTTGTATGGTAATTACCCCACTGGTCGGAAAAGTTTTCCCCAATAAGTATTAAGCTTTCACAAACATTTTTCCATGTAGCTTTTAAGATATTAAATGGTTTAGTAGATTTCTGCCTTGGCCTAACAGTATAGTCATTTACTGCTTATTACACAATACAGAAATACTCTATAGTGGTTAGGAATGTGCGCCTGCCATTGGCTGGGTGTAAAGTACAAGGGAGATATATAAACCGCTCCGACTCACCGCAGATTATTGTAAATTCAAAAGCCGGCAAGGTATTGCGTACAAGGTACTGATTTAAATAGAGGCGCCATCTGGCTGTTATATCACCAATTAAAGCCAGGGCCAGTATTACAAATTTACCAGCAATGAACAGTTATTTGTGCCCAGGCCTGGACTGGCAATCTGTGGGTTCTGGCAAATGCCAGAGGGGCGACTGTAAGTTGCCATAGACACTCACTGTTTATTGGGCTGGTGGGGGGCTGCTTGGGCCTCTGTATACTGGGAATGCTACGGACTATTGTAAATCCCAGTCTGGACCTGTTTGTGACCCCCAACCCCAACTTCTACCACAGTTAAGCACCTGTCCTGCCCTTTAAGACACAGACTTGCCTCTGATCTGACAAGTTTCGGCCTTGTGACATCATTGCCCCACCCCTTAGGGTTGCTATCGGTTCAGTTTTGACAATTCAGTCTTTCTTAGGGGTGTTGGGATCACAACTGTCTGCTTTTGTTTCAGACTTGTGAAACCCAAACAATAATCTGACCAATAACCACCTCTGGTGTCAAAACCCCACCCACACAAGGCACAATCATGCCCCCAAATGTCATATCCCCACCCCATATGTCACTGATCCATCCTGGATACCATAACCCTCCCCCATGTTAGGTTTTTGTATGGCAACCTTACCACCCTTTCAAATCAATGTACTACTCTTTTTACAACCATGCCCACCCCTTACATCCTCATCCCGCCCCCCTAGTTGGCCAGTAATATGAAGCTTTGCTCTGTAGTCTAGCCTTGCTTGGGTAAAGCATTCTGGAACAACTCATGCAATGACAAGATCAGCTAAGCAAAAATTCTGAACCTAGCTAGATGGTCATCATTTTTGCCCCTTGCACTCAGCCCTATTATTAAATTAATCAGAATTGGTGAAACCAATTTATAGATCACCCAATAGAGTTTAGTGGATTTTAATGACAACCGTCCCCCTATAAAAGAACCAAGCAGATATTGATCTTTCTTCTTTTGTAAATATATTTTGTAAATATTAATGTGTGTTTTATGATTCGACTTTTCACAGAAGATTGCAAACCTAATGATACACTTGCCGACAATCAGTCCTAAACTGCAATATTGTCTAAAGAATCCTGAGGTTCTTTAGGATATCAGGCTTATGCCACATGGAATGATTTGTTGCTGATGGAAAATCTGCGCTGCTCGCGGGTTTCACCTAAAAATACCTTCATACCCAGAACAATGAAATTTACTGATGATAAATCACATCAATTGGGCGGTCGTGCAAAGTCTCCTTCCACCGTAACTTGACTTAATTGATGTGGGTAACAAATCGCCCTGTGTACCATGAGCTTTAAGCTGTACAATTTCCCACTGTGCTCATGGCTAGATGTTAAGCACAACTTCTTTAAAATTGGAAATCTGATTTTCTTTTTCTTTTTTTACAATGACAGACAAAGAATGTATCATGGAATAGACGAAATAAAAGCTGCGGGTGTTTGTGTGTGAATGTGACCTTAAACTGTAAGCTCCACTGGGGCAGGGACTGATATGAATGATGTATAATCTCTGTTTAGTGCAGAAAATGTCAGGATTCTTTAAATAAAGTGTGACAATAACGACAACAAGGATTATGCAGGAAATCCTGTACATAGCTTTTAACTTTTTTGCAGTGCAAGTCGGATCAAACGGTATAAATCTCTGCCTGCTCATTTTCCCTTATCTGAAATCACTGATCAATCATACAGCATGTGTCCAAAGGCTGATCTGCAAATTGTCGCCCATTTACACACTTTAGGGCAGTTACACACACTAAAATTCGGTGAGATTAGTCGCCCAGCGAAAAATTATTATATTTTTTGCTTCGATGAAGAAATCGTGGCAGGCATGAAGTGCTGGACAACATTCTCCAATGACATTCAGGAAAGTTTTTCATAAAGACATGGCTGAAATGTGTTTAAATGTGATTTCAGCTGCACTAAAATGAGTCAGTTAATTCTAATACCCCCCCCCCCAGAACCACATACACATATATAGAAATATATATTTAAAAATGTTTGAACACTGAGTAAAATGTAAAGAAAAAGAGAATGGAATGATTTGCAGATCATTAAAACCCTATATTTAAGCACAAATAGTACAAATGTTGAAACTGAGAAGCTTTGTTGTTTTCTGAAAAAAACATCTGCTCATTTTTAATTTGGTGCCAGCAACACGTTTCAAATAAGTTGGAACGGGGGCATAAAAAGACTGGAAAAGTTGCATAATGCTAAAGACATGGCTGGTGAAACATCTCACCAATTGCCTACAGGTAAGTAATATGACTGGTTTAAAGAGCGGATCCCAGAGAGGCTGGGTCTCTCAGAAGTAAAAAAAATATGGAGGGGTAGAGCACTCTGTGAAAAACTGCACATGGGGCAAATATTGCAACAATTTATGAATATTGTTCCTCAATGTACAATTGCAAAGAATTTGGGGATTTCATCATCTATAAAACATACAATCATTAAAAGATTCAGAGAATCTGGAGAAAGGGACAAGGCGGCAAGCCAATATTGGATGATTGTGATCTTAAACCCCTCAGGTGGTGCTGCATTAAACACAGGTATGATTTTGTAGTGGAAATCAGTGCATGGGCTCAGGAATACTTCCAAAAACCGTTGTATGTGAATACAGATGTAGCTGCATCCAAAAATGCAAGCTGTAACTCTACCATGCAAAGAAGAAACCATAAATAAACCTGACCCTGAAACCCACTGCCTTCTCTGGACCCAAGCTCATTTAACATGGACTGAGGTGAAGGACTATGCAGCTTATCAGCACACAGTTTAAAAGCCAGCATCAGTGATGGTATGGGGGTGCATTAGTGCAAGAGGCAAGGGGAGCTTCACATTTAGGAACCAGAACCAGACCGGCAATCTGTGGGTTGCTGTAAGTTGCCATAGACAGTCACTATTTATTGGACTGGTGGGGGCTGTTTGTGCCTCTTTATGATTGGAATGCCAGGGCCTATTTTGATTCTCAGTCCAGACCTGCTGGGAAGGCACCATTAATGCAGAATGATAGATATAGATATATATATATATATATATAAATAAATATATATATATATATACATACAGATTTTGGAGCAACATATGCTACCTTCCAGATCTATTTTCAGGGAAAGCCTTGTTTATTTTGTCAAGATAATGGCAAACTGTATCCTGCATGTATTAAACAGAATCTACAGAATCTGTAGAAAAAGATTCTGGGGGCTACACAGACCCCCTGCCTGCAGTCTAGACTGCATTAAAACTTATGAAAGGAAAAATACAACAAAAGGCAAGAATAGGACAAACTTCTACTTTCAGAAGTAAATAATTTGGTTATGCCGTTAGAAGAAGAGCGACACAATGGGAAACATGCCCATCTCCCAACTTTTGTGAAACAAGTTGCTGGCGTGAACTGAACATATAATTTTCAGAAAACAATACAATTTCTCAGTTTGAATATTTGATATGTTGTCTTTGTACTATTTGCAATGAAATAAAGGTGTAAATTATTTGCAAATGATCACATTCTCTTTTAATTTATCCAACATTTTTGTAAACGGTTTGTCCGCACACACATATCTACAGGTATGGGATCCGTTTTCCGAAAACCAGTTATCCAGAAAGTTCCATATCACGGAAGGGTCATCTCCAATTATTTTAATCAAATAATTTATACTTAAAAAAATTATTTATTAATGCATATTATCTTCCCACTTAGAGTTCCATATTTGCTAATGAAGAAATGCAGCATTAATTTATTCTGGCAGCTCCAGTTGGAAACCCGCATGTATAAATCCTGCCTATTAAGGCACAAGAGCTTGTGATTTCACATTCTTGGAAAATATTGGTATTATTGGTGGTACAGAGTGTTCCGAAAGCCTTGTTTGTGAATGAAGTATTTGCTCATGCTGATGTTTTCCTGGCAGGAAGCCTTATATAAACACATGGCAAGGTTTTAAAAGTGCTGTTTAATTTTAATCCTGGAAAAAGGCGACTAGTGCTAGTGGAGATGTTAAACAGTATCCGAAAACCATTGATGTTTTGGGTGAAGTGTTTAAAGAAAATGAATTTTTGAGGGGGCGGCCCTCCCAAAGACAAACTCTACTAATGGCAGTAACCTTTGCTGAAGAACTTTAATTTTAGCAAAGAATTTGTGCCTATTATACTATTGTCCCGGACAATCTCCTGCATGTGCGCGGGAGCCTCAGAAGCAGGTTCAGAATATTCATTTCATTATAGATGACAAAGAACAGATCCGTAGGCAGGGAATGCTAAGTGCTCCGGAAGAACGTTTAAAATAATAGGGATAAAAGTCATTCTTAATGCACTGCAGTGAGTCCGCTGTATTTGTGTTCCTGCTTTAATTATGAGGGAAGAGGATTTCAGAAAAGAACTTTTATTGGCACTCTTCTCTGTAAAAAGGGGCACTTCTGCCATGAGGCAAGTTGAGAAACTTACCAGGGACAGTGAAAAGGTCAATGAGTTCTATGTTGTGTCATGGTGCTCAAGGGAGCTATTTGATATCATACAAAGATTGCTCCATCTCCAGCTTCTAGAATATACAAAGGGAGGAGCAAAAAAATCCGATATGAATTTGTCTGGCCGTTATACTGGTCCCTAGAGCAGTGATCCCTAACCAGTGGCTCACCAACCCCTTGGATGTTGCATCAAGTGGCCTCAAAGCATGTGCTTATTTTTGAATTCCAGGCTTGGAGACAAGTTTTGGTTGCATAAAAACCAGGTGTACTGCCAAATAGAGCCTCATTTAGACTTCCTATCCATATAGGGGCTACCAAATAGCAAACCGCGGGCCTTATTTTGTACCCCCTGAACTTTTTCCATTCTCATATTGCTCCCCAACTCTTTTTAGAATTGAATATAGTTCACATGTAAAAAAAGGTTGAGGACCCGTGCCCTAGAGAAACACTATACTGACACTTTTTTGCTAAAAAGGCATCCAACCCTTTGGTGTTACCAATGTATCTACCAGTACAACTGCTTTACAGAGTAGGGAAGAGGTCAACAGCTTCTCACTACAGAAATGACCTTCCACACAGTCCAACGGGGCCATCCACTGTATAATATTAAGAAGCCTTTATTAGAAAAATTGAGTTATAACAAATTGCAACATGGGTGGGGGGATTTGGGGAGGCTACTTATAAAAGCTATCTATCGTCTATGAATGTATAGCAGTTAACGTTTTTGCTTTCTGCTTCTCTTCAATCTCTTGGGGAAACCACTAAGCAGCTTTTCTGTGGATATTAGGAGCATGTGTATTTGGCTGAGGGTTTGTAGCTAGAGCTCATTTTATGGTAAGGCATAGAGAACATTGGTTTATTCGGCTGATTGTCTCACATTTGCTAGAAATTCATTTGATTAATGTGCATGTTACACATACTCGTATCATTGCATTGCTGAATAGCAGCTATTTTTTAGCAGTTGGACCTACAGCTGGTGAAACTGAAATCATCCAGAATGCCATACACGCAGCTAAGGGGATTGGCTAAAACAAGTTTCCCTTTTGTAATAATTCATATCCACTGACCACACATACCATTATAGGCTTAACCACTTTATATATATTTCTTCTATTTGAATGTGTTGTGACTGAGACATTTGGTTTAATTTCCCTTACCATACTTTGTTCCTTGCTTTACCCTCATTTTGTCCCTATGTTTCACCAGTTCTGGCCCAGATTACCCCCATCTCATTGCTAATGGTGGCCCCGAGGTCCCACCTACAGTCATAAATGGCCAAGTAACTCTTGCACCAAAAGATAAATGAGTCCCTAATTCAGACAGAATAGTGCGGACTGACTTGCTCCTGACAGAGTTTTCTGCACCTGAAAATATTTTAGCCCTTCCTGCAACCAAAAATAATTTGGGCACTTTTGATCAATGGAAATTATCAAGTTCTTTTACCCTTCTACATCCAAAAAAAGTCGACTGACTTCTACACTCATGATCTATTGAGTCTGTTCAGAATGGAATCTTACCTTTTGTAGTCCATAGAGAACAAATCAGGAATGAAGGTTGCCCCCACAAAGTCTGAATCTATCATTTATTTTATCTTTTTGTATGTTGTATGTTTGTGCTTCAAGTGTTGAGCCTTAATGGTCCTTTATGTGCACAACCAAAAAAAAGAGCCTTTTGTGTTTGATGTGGCTTCTGGCAAAGGTAAAGATGACAAGAAACTGCTTTTTTAGTGCCATGATTGTGACATGAGCACAAATGTGCCTCTTTTCTGCTTTTTCTATGTGTTTATATGTCAACAGCCGGGAAAAAAAAATGTCAATAAAGTGGACAATCTAAAATCAAACAAAAACTCAAGTGAGTTGTCTGATTATTTAAACCTGATGCTGGGAAATTTCTGTCTCTTAAAAAGAGGAAAATTAACTAGTACACCAACAGGGTAGCAGAGATTAGTTCTGCAGCTCAACGCCATTACGACTTTCAGTTCCATCAATGTCCGCTAAAGTTAAAGGGAAACTATCATTTATTTCCTTACTTTTTATCCTTTATTAAACAAAGATTGAGAATGTATGAGTGTAGCGGAGCTCACCATTAGCCATGCAGTCTCTCCATATGGATCACAGCTCTCGCGGGACCGGCCACTTCCGTCCGGTATGCTTGTATTGGGATAAAACCCGCTATCCGGTGCTG
Source organism: Xenopus laevis (assembly GCF_017654675.1). Classification (NCBI taxonomy): domain Eukaryota; kingdom Metazoa; phylum Chordata; class Amphibia; order Anura; family Pipidae; genus Xenopus; species Xenopus laevis. Next base: position 107,998,227 of record NC_054385.1, on the reverse strand, counting down.
ATCCAAGTATCAAGGAGAATCACTTTTTGAAAATGCGGCTTTATTCAAAAACACAGTGCGAAGTACATGGCAGTGGGTATGTGCAGAAACTTTATTCCCTATAGTTACGCAGAGCACGTGCTGTGAATCCACAGAAAAGAAGATGGTGAGCTCTTGAGGACATTAATGGAGGCACTGATCTTCCCTGCTAAAGAAATGTAGTGGCTTTGAACTGGTACAGAACCCGAAAACCAAAGGTGTAATACATGAAGGCCAGTAATTTTTTGAGCTTTATATCTCCTTTAATGACAGTGTCACTGTTTTTTTTTTGTATCTTTTCCATCTGAAATTTCAGGTTTGCATCTGGTAAGAAAGAAGTAGAACATGTTTAGCTTACTTTGACTCATTCTGAATGGTCCCCAAAATGCAGATAGATTAACTGGATAGCACTTTTGCAATCTGTCTACTTTAACTTGCCCACCAGAAAACTTCATAGGGAACTGATGTTCATCACATCCTTATGTAAAGGCTTTGATTTCACACAAACACATTTAACTGTAATTCTGGGGCAGGACATTTCTACTCACTGCTTTCTATCAGCAGACTCTAATGTTGGGGAAATTCAGTTACCAGAGACCACTAGAGGTGAAACAACCCAGAACAAAGAAATCACTGAGTTTTTATAGACTTGTAAAAAGGGAGTTACTGGTGGGAGAGCATAAAGATATCACTCTATAGCACACACAAAAAAAAAGAACTCTCTAACTGCCAAACCGGTGGCTCTACCCTCAAGGCCAGGGTACTAGTGACCAACAGTGTCGGACTGGGACATCAAGGGCCCACCAAAAAACTTTAGACCAGGGCCTCACCCTCAGTACAATATACTTCCTTTCCTCACTCAACGTCTATTCTCCTAATCTCTTTTCTTTACATACTATAATCTATTATTCTATCTATTTAACCTCTTTGTTCTAATATAAATAGGGAATGGCTATAAAATAGTAGGGATGCACCGAATCCAGGATCCGGTTCGGGATTCGGCCAGGATTCGGCCTTTTTCAGCAGGATTCGGATTCGGTCGAATCCTTCTACCTGGCCGAACCAAATCTGAATCCTAAAATTAGGGGCGGGTAGATAAATTGTGAGTTTTTGTCACAAAACAAGGTAAAAATGTTTTCCCCTTCCCACCCCTAATTTGCATATGCAAATCAGGATTCGGATTCGGTTCGATATTCGGCCTAATCTTTCGCAAAGGATTCAGGGGTTCGGCTGAATCCAAAATTCGGTGCATCCCTATAAAATAGGCCAAGTGTTTAGCAGCAGGAGGGCCCACGGACACCTGGGCCCACCGGGAGTGTTCCTGGTATCCCGGTGGGCCAGTCCGACACTGGTGACCAATCTGCGATTGGTTACCCACACATTCAATTGTAATTCTGGGGTAGGACATTTCTACTCGCTGCTTTCTTTCAGCAGACTCTAATATCAGGGAAATTCAGTTACTTGGAGACCACTAGAGCTGGAAGACAAAGTTTATTTGACACAAGCTCTGTGGATTCTGAACTCACAAAGAGTAAGAACACTGAAAAAAGGAATCACAGAGTTTTTATAGGAGTTACCAGTGGGAGAGCATAGAGATATCGCTCTACAGAAAAGCAAATAACTGCTCTTACTGCCAAACAGGTGGCTTTGCCTCAAGGCCAGGATATTAGTGACCAAGGCCACTTGAGAACAGAATTCATACAAATCACGGGAGCTTCTGGGGGGAATCTGCATACACAGAATTTTATTCTCTTTCACTAATAGCCTGCTCCTTGTCTTGTTGAAGAATAATTTTGTAAATGAAATACTGCCATTTACTAAAATCGCTTCTATTGATAGTAATTGTGAATAATTTTCTCATATCCTCATACCTCATAACCAGTGATTATTTCTTTCTGCTGATTACATTTGCATAGACTCTTTATGTAATGAAATGTGAGGCTTACAATCTTAGGTTTAGGGAGCTGAAGAGTTCTCACTTGGCTGTGGGTTGGAGGTTTGGATATTTTGATATTTTGCTATTTTCACATGGTTTGGCATACTTTATTGTGGTTTAACCCACTGATTACATATCAGTAAACCAGCCAATTAACAAGAGCTGCGAAGATGCACTGGAGAGAAATCAATTGCTCCGGTGCTAATATGGGTCCCTTGGTTAAATAACAGAAAAAACAGAGCACTGTGGGTGTCCTGCCTGATGCTCAGTTGTAATATTTGTGTCCAAATCAGATCATCTTCCCCAGGATTTTGATGCTTGGGGCCCTAAAAAAAACATTTTGCTGCGGGTTCCAGTAATTTCTAGTTATGTGCTGTGAGTGAACAGGTGGAATAAATTGTACTCAATATAAGTAGAAACTGGAAGAATATTTCACAAATTTAATTTTTCTCTAAAAATTCATGTTTTTACAGAAATTGTTAAAAAAAAAAAAGGGTAACAACTCTAAAAACAAAAATTCAGCAAGTAAAAGCAGTCGAGGTCCTGTAGAAGTCAATGGAAGCTACGCTGATCTTATTGAATATTTTTTTAACCATTCAGACTTATAGAGGTTTTCAGATTTTTTTCTCTAGTAATTGAAAAACTCGAATTTTTAGAGGTTTTTGTATTATCTAGTGAATCGTTCAGCGTCTTTTTTCTGCTAGTACTGTAGCGCTATAGTAAACTGACTTTACTGTGGTCAATTTAAGCTACTATCAGTGTGTGGTTATACTACATATGAGGCCCTCTCTCTCAGGGGTAAGCCCTCGCAGTGGGGTGGAGGCAGGGTGTAGTGCAACTGTAAACAGGTGCAATAGCACAATGATGGGCGCCAGTAGTTCTTTAATGCTTAAACAATGAACTGTCTTTATTTAACATAGCACATAGCACATATCCACAATGGAGCTTAGAACAATCAGACAGCATTAAGGTAGCATATACTCACAGAACCAGTATAGGCTGAATCCCTGCAGGCCAGGGAATATACAGCAGAGAGAGTTGCAGATTTTGAGGAGTATTTCCCAGTTTTCAGGATCTCTTTCAGTGGCAGTCTAGGGGAATTCCTATCATTCCTATCTCAACACTTTAGTCCCTACTCTGGGTCAGTAATACCCTGGGATCTTAATCCCTCTAATATCCTTGGCGGAACCTTGAGCTGCTCAACTATATATCCTCTCTATCACTCCTAGAGTGATCTATAAAAGAGTATGCTATCTAATTATTAGGGCCAATGCGCCTTCCAGCCTGCTTGGTTGGGCTAAAGCAGGGATCCCCAACCTTTTGAACCCATGAGCAACATTCAGAAGTAAAAGGAGTTGGGGAGCAACATTAACATTAAAAATATTATTGGGGTGCCAAATAAGTGCTGTGATTGGCCATTTTGCAGCCCCTATGTGGATTTTCAACCTACATTGAGGCTCTTTTTGGCATTACACCTGGATTTTATGCAACCAGAACTTGCTTCCAAGTCAGGAATTTAAAAATAAGCACCTGCTCTGAGGCCACCGAGAGCAACATCCAAGGGGGTGGAGAGCAACATGTTGCTCACGAGCTACTGGTTGGGGATCACTGGGCTAAAGCAATGGACCCAGACCTCATGGTTTCCAAGACCTTTATACTCTGACACAGTGCCATCTGGTGTACACTGTGAGAACTACAGGGGTTACATAAGCACAAGGTCCCCATAAGGACCCACTTAGGCGTCCATTTTACTAGGGATGTGCCTGTCTGTAATGTGTAAGGGTGTCTAAATTTTCACATCCCTACAGTACTTTTTATATTCAGTTCTTTTAATAAATTACAAGAGAACTAAGGGGAAATTTAGTAAAATTTGTGATAAAAATTTTCATGTCGCAATGTAATATTCTTCATTAGGCTTTTATTGCATTGCGAATCTTAATTGCACATTGCAAACCTTTACCACCTGCTTGAAGGCGGCATAAACTTTTGGAGCAAACTTTACAAATTTTCATTTAGAAATGACATTACAATATTACATACACTGTGCACTATCGCAAACTATAAAATTCACAATCACTATCCTACTGTCCCTTGAGGGGCAAAGTGTTCGCAAAGGCATAATTGATTACTTTGTGAGCATTTATTCGCATTCAGAGTGAATTGCGAATGATTTTTGTATTAGTGACCAATATTACATTCCCCCATAAACTACTAAAATTCGAATGTTGATAAATAGGCCTCTAATACTCGCACAGTTTCACGCTCAGTTACATTTTCCAGCAGAATTGTGTTTAGTGAAGGAGAATGCCTGTGCACATGGGAGGGTCTATTCATCAAAATTCTTATTTGTGAATTTTAGAGGTTAAAGACTTATGGTACCTCTCACTAAAGGCTATGAAAAAACACAGGGAGTCACTGCTATTTTTTACACAGTCACAAATATGGAGCGCTCAACCGGAAGACCCAATCCTGTCCCAGGGTCACTTCAATCCATAGAAGAAAATCACCAGCAGCATACTGTTAAACTTGCAAAAGTGCTCAAAGGCAAAATTTATTTAGCCCATAGCATAAAATAGGCAACGTTTCGGGCCTACCTGGCCCTTTATCAAGCCCTGTGTTACACCATCAAGAATCCTTTTAAAGTGAGGGAAAAGGGGTGTGTACATAGGCTCCACCCCCTCCATGTGAATACCCAATCACAATACAATTAAAAGTTTTCACATATTTAAACCTAGACATATCAGTCCCATATAGTTGTAAATAGTGATGGGCGAATTTGTGCCGTTTCGCTTCGCCGAAAAATTCGCGAAACAGCGCCGGCGTCTCGTTTTTGACGCCGGCACCCGTTTTTGACGCCACAAATTTTCTAGGGCATTTCGCAAATTTATTCGCTGGCGGCGAAACACGCAAATTCGCCGCCAATTCGCGCCTGGCGAATAAATTCGCCCATCACTAGTTGTAAAGTCTTAATGTGATCTCAATGTGTCCAGAAAAATTAGAAAAAATAAAAATAGCAATTGAAAAATAAATTGTCCAAATTTGATCCAGAAAAGACTCCCAATAAAGTCCATTGATATTCAATATTGATATTCAAAAAACATTGTTATTCAAAGAAGCTGGTGGTATGAAAAAACATAAAGATAAATTATCCATTATATATTGAATTTGCATACCTGAGGCGCCCCTATGACAAACACTGCATACCGTACTCGCACTTTCCTGAGACACTTCATGACATGTCAGATGTGTTGTCGGCACTCAGGGTGTTCTATGCAGGTCCTCAATATTCTTTATACCCTTGAAAAAGAGGAATATAAAATATTATTCAATTTAAAACATCAAATCTCTATAACATGGTAAATGTAACATCAATGTATGCTCTCAACAGAACTCTTAGTTACCTAAAAAATAAAGTAGGCCGGAGTGTACTCTCTATTAAAGGGGACCCGTCACCCAAAACAATTATTCAAAATCCTATTTTATCACATTAGTCAAGCAAAATGAACATTAATTACACTGTATACATTTTTTGGATCTTGTTTCCATCAGTCTGGGAATTCATAATTATAGCAAGCAGGGAGCAGCCATTTTGTGGACACTGTTTTTAAGGAAAGTCTTGCATCATCTCAGAATCTTGTTTGTGCACCAGAATGGGGGACCTGATGTCCATTCCCATGCCCTGGCTACACAATTAAATGGTAAAGAGACAGGGGGAATGTGGGGAGAGCAGTGACATCTAGTAAGTGCTGAATGGAAAGTGAAAGTAATTGTCTGCCCCGCCTCTATGCCCATGGCATAGAGGAGGGGCAGACAATATTTGATTGACAGATGAGATTTTTAAATGAGGTTACAACAGCTATGAATACTTTAATAAAAAATAGAAATTGGATTTCATGTTTAATTTGAAAAGGACTTTTTTATACAGATTTTTGTGTCTGGGTGACAGGTCCACTTTAAGACCACGGGGCCAGATTGTGTCCAATTTGTGGATCCACATCATTTCCAATCTCTTTAGCATCAGTAGTCTATTGCCACCTCTTCTAGGTATCTCCACAGTGTCTATTACCTGAAATTTGAGCTGACTAATGGAGTGTCGTGCAGAATGAAAATGTGCTGGGACCGGTAATGCGGTAAGTTCTCTGCGTATTGTGGATTTATGTTTGGAGATACGATCACGTATATTTTGTGTGGTCTCTCCCACATAGAGTAGACCACAGGGACATTTTGGCAGATAAACCACATATGATGACTCACAGGTGAAGTATTTGTTGATCGTATATTTGTTACCCCGATGTGGGTGATGAAAACAGCTACCCTTTATAACTGAATTGCATTGGGTGCAATGTAGACAGGGGAATGTCCAATTTTAGGATTTTCTAAAAACAGCTGCCTGGAAGTAGTTTTGCCTCCAACATCAGCCTTGACCAATTGGTCTTTCAAACTTTTCCCACGTTTATATGCCAATAGGGGTACCTGTTGAAATGAAGATATGTTCAAATGACAGGATTGCAGTATATAACAATGTCGGGGTATGATGTTACCCACATGTCTACTAGCAGTGGTGTATTTACTCACAAACGCTAATCTGCCACCCTTTTGGGTGTCCTTCCTAGTGGGGGATAATAAATCCCTCCTGTTTTTGTCATGCAGTTTATTTTGATTCATGCTCAACACATCCCGGTGATAGCCTCTATCAATAAAACGTGATGTCATCTCCATAGCTTGTTTATCAAAGTCCTTCTCATTACTGACTATACGTTTTAGCCTTGTGTACTGGGTCAATGGTAAGGAGTCCCTCAGTGATTTGGGATGGAAACTGGTATAGTGCAGCAAGCTGTCCGTTTCCTTCCTGAATAAGTCAGTTTTGAGTTTAGCACCCACTTTAGTCAGTTGGACATCAAGGAAATTAATGGTGTTTCCTATGCATGTATATGTAAATTTTAACGCCTCCTCCATGTTGTTGAGGAACGTATGGAATTCAGTCAGAGTGTCAAGTGTGCCATCCCATAAGACCAACAGATCATCTATATGGCGTACATATAGTATAGCGTGCTTCTGAAATGTTGGATTCTCGTATACCGACATCTCCTCCATAAATGCCATGTATAGGTTTGCATATGTAGGGGCAACATTACTGCCCATGGCGGTTCCCCTCTGCTGGATTTAATACTGATCACCAAAAAGCAAATAATTTTGGTGCAACACAATCTCCAATAGATCAACAAGGAACTCTTTTTGTAATGTGGTATATTGTATACAGTCAAGGTGGTAACGTAACACTTGGAGGCCAGATTCATGTGAGATAGATGTATATAAACTGCTCACATCAAAGCTTGACAGTAATATGTCATGTTCAGGGAGGTGTATTGTTTCAAGTAAATTGAGCAAGTGTATGGTGTCTTTCACAAAAGACTTGGTATTGTGCTCTAGGGGTTGTAAGAGTTTATCCAGGAATATATCAAGGGGACTCAGAACTGAATCAGTTCCTGCTACTATTGGTTGCCCTGGTGGTTTCTTAAGATATTTATGTATCTTGGGTAATGTGTATAGTACTGGTGTAATGGGGTTTTCTTTTGAAATTTCTCAAATCCTCATCAATTATGCCATCAACTTGGGCACGCTATACCTTGTCCATTATACATTGCTGAATGGAGGAAAGTGGGTTTGCATTTACTTTCGTATACACTTCAGTGTGTGTCAATTGTGAATAAATCTCATTCATATAAAAATCTTTGTCCATAATTATTATGTTATCATTATGGGGCAGATTCACTAAGCTCGAGTGAAGGATTCGAATGAAAAATACTTCGAATTTCGAAGTATTTTTTTGGTACTTCGACCATCGAATTGGTTAAATTCGTTCGAATTCGAACGAAATCGAACGAATCGAAGTAAAAATCGTTCGACTATTCGACCATTCGATAGTCGAAGTACTTTCCCTTTAAAAAAACTTCGACCCCCTACTTCGACAGGTAAAACCTACCGAAGTCAATGTTAGCCTATGGGGAAGGTCCCCATAGGTTTGCTAACCTTTTTTTGATCGAAGGATTTTCCTTCGATCGTTGGATTAAAATCCTTCGAATCGTTCGATTCGAAGGATTTAATCGTTCGATCGAACAAAAAATCCTTCGATCGATCGATCGAAGGATTAGCGCTAAATCCTTCGACTTCGATATTCGAAGTCGAAGGATTTCAATTCGAGGGTCGAATTTCGAAGTATTTTTAACTTCGAAATTCGACTCTTAATGAATCTGCCCCTATGTAGTAATTCAGATAGACATGACCTCTCTTTGTGCTTCAAGTTTGGCTCATGACCAAACTAGGGATTTTGTTTAAGTTTTTCAACATCCCCCATCACTAGTTTTACAGATGCCTCAACTGTGTTATTTTGTAAACTCACACTGGTTAGAACTTCAGACTTTTATTCAGAGTAGTGATAGTACACATCAGTGGAGCTTCATGGCTGTATCTCAGTTCCTGAACCAACAAGAGTCTGAAGATAAGAACTACATAAACACTTATTATTATCGACTGAAGCCCTCTGGTGGCTGGAGGTAAACACACCACATCTTCCCCTTTCAGCCTGTGAAAATAAGAAAGTTGAAAAGAAAGAAATACTGTAAAATTAACAATTATAACATGCATACATTTATTTTTTTTTTAAAGTGAACTGAAAGTCTCAAAAAGTCTAAAATGAGAACTTTAGCATTGTTCAATTAAACGCAATGGTTTGCGAATAACTCGTCCAGATGAAGTTACTTCATGGCTGTCTTGCTCTGGTGTTGTACCTGTTATGCTATCGTTGGTTTGAATGACCTGGGTAGAAGGTACTTGTTCATCTGGAACTTGTAAAAGATGTCTGTGATTCCTACGCAGGGTCTGCCCTGTATCTGTACGAACCACATATGACCTTGGGCTCAGTCTGTGAATAACATTGGCGGGCACTTCCCAAGATTTGGAACTTTGAATGCGAACTCTACTATTGTCACTCAAAGGTGGAAGTTCTCTGGAATGTTTGGCATGAACTTCATTTCTTTTTGTTCTAAGATTAAGCTTTTTGTACACCACTGTTTCATCTTGGTATGGTGGCCATGGTTGAGGGGTTGGAACTCTAGTGACAATCTGACGGCCAAACAGAAGTTCTGCTGGAGATTTTCCACAACTTTGTGGAGCTGCACGGTAACCCATTAATGCTAAACAGGGGTCTTCCTTCGATTCCCATGCTTTTTTGAGTATAGTTTTTAGTATGCGTACTCCTGCTTCTGCCAATCCATTTCCCTCTGGATGCTCTGGACTTGATGTCTGATGTACGAATTCATATGTTGACGCAAAATTCTTGAATACTCTACAGGCGAACTGAGGGCCGTTATCAGTGACAACAACTCTTGGTATGCCATGTCTAGCTAGAATTGACTTGGCATGCTTGACTACCTCTTCAGCGTGCAAATCATGCAGCTTTGCCAATTCAGGATAGTTTGAGAAGTAGTCCATAACTGCTAGATAGTGTTGTCCCCTAAAAGTGAAAATATCCATACCGATTTTCTCCCAAGGAGAGATGGGATAGTCTATATCAAGGTATGGTTCCTTTGGTTGTTTATTATGATACTTTTGGCAAGCTTGACACCGACTGATAAATTGCTCAATATCTTCATTCATGGTTGGCCAGTAAAGGCATGTGCGTGCTCTCCTTTTAACTTTCTCTATTCCTACATGTCCTTCATGAAGCCTTGATAAAATCAATTTGATCATTGAGGAGGGAATAACAATTCTAGAGCCTCGGAGTAGAACACCATCTACTTCAGAGAATTCATGAAGATATTGTAGGTATGTAGCAGGAACACCTGAGGCTGCATTATTGTTCTCAATAGCATGTTTGACTTTCATCAAGATATTATCTTGTTGTGTAGCCTTGGCTATTTGAAACCATAGGGCATGACTAACTCTGGAAGTTGTCTTAACTAAGTTCACATGTGCAGAAATATCATCAGTGAAGGTATTTTCTGAAGTGTTCCCAGTCAAATATGCACGTGATAGTGTGTCTGCTACAACCAAGTTCTTACCTGGCTTATAATGCAAAACAAAGTTGTATCTCTGAAGCCGTAGTAATAACCTCTGAATTCTAGGTGGGGCTTCACCTATGCCCTTTTGCACTATAGTAATAAGGGGCTTGTGATCAGTCTCAGCTTGAAACTCACGACCATACAAATATTCATGAAATTTTTCGCAACCAAATACAAGTGCAAGTGTTTCCTTTTCTATTTGTGCATACAAAACTTCTGTTGAATTTAGTGCTCTGGATGCATAAGCCACTGGCAGCCAAGAGTCATTCGCTTTTTGAAGAAGAACTGCTCCAAGGCCTTTCTGTGATGCATCAGTAGACAATTTACTTGGTAAGGAAGGATCAAAATACTGTAGTACTGGGTTTGTTGTTAAGGATTTTTTTATGTCTTCCAACTCAGAATTGTGATATTCATTCCATTCCCAGACAGTATTGACTTTCAGTAAGTCTCTTATGCATTGTGTTTTATGTGCCAAATCGGGTATAAATCTTCCCACAAAGTTTATCATTCCCATTAAGCGCTGTAGGTCTTTCTTACATTGTGGAACAGGCATATCTTTGATTGCGGCTATTTTATCTTCATCTGGACAAAGACCCAAGTCAGTAAAATGTTCCCCTAGGTATTTTATAGAAGACTGGCAAAAATTGCATTTCTTTCTATTAAGCTTTAAATTGTTCTGACTTGCTCTTTCAAGTTCTTGTTCCAGTCTAGCATCATGCTCCTGTACATCTTTACCCCACACAAGGATATCATCCATATACACTGCAGTTCCAGGTATACCGTCCATCATTTGGCGAATAGCACGGTGAAACACTTCTGGTGCTGAACTAAGTCCAAATGGCAATCGCTGAAAACAGTATCGGCCAAAAGGTGTATTGAAAGTACATAACTTCTGGCTCTCTTCATCCAAGGGTATCTGCCAAAATCCATTAGATGCATCCAGTGTGGAGAAAATTTTAGCTCCAGACATTTCTCCCACCATTTCTGTTCTAGTGGGCAAGGGAAAATGCTCTCTTTTAATGCACTTATTCAGGTCTTTAGGATCTAAACAGATACGAAGTCTCCCATCTTTCTTTTGAACAATTACCATAGAATTGACCCATTCTGTGGGATCTTCTATTTTCTTTATAATACCATTTGTTTCCATGCTTTGCAGCTCTGTTTTAAGTTTTTGTGTTAGAGCCACTGGTACTTTGCGCCTTGCATGCACTACAGGCTGTGCACCATGCACCAGTTTTATTTTGTGAGTTATTGGCAGCTTTCCAAGTCCTTCAAAAACATTTTTATATTTTGTGAGCATCAGTTGTAAGTGATGTTTTTCCACTTCCAGAACTTATAACTGCATTTATTTCTTCCACTCGTTTAATTAAATGTAATTTCTCACTTGTTATCAAGCCTATTAAGGAATGGTGGGGATCTGGAACAACCACCATGGTTACAGAATACAGATGACCTTTAAATTGAATACACACATTGCACTGTCCCAGATTTGGAATGACTTTACCACCATAAGCTCTTAAGCACAGTTTAGTTTCTTGCAGAAATGGCTTAGGTTGGAGCATATTATATGAAGATTCTGACAGAATGTCCACTTCAGCACCTGTATCTACTTTGTAGGGAATATCTGTCCCATTGGTGGACAATGTAATGTACCATTCTGTTCTGCGTGCATTAGTTGCATGTATGCTGCCTATATGGAAGTCGTCATCACTGTCTGTGCCAGTTTGTACTGCATGTATTTGTGTGGTTGATCTACACATTTTCTGAAAGTGATTTGCTCTGCCACAACTGTTACAAGTTTTTCCATATGCAGGGCATTGCATGTATGCATGTGACTGTCCACAACGCTGACAATAGGAGCTTGTAAATGCCTGAGCTTTTTTGTTTTTAAAGCCAGAAAACTTAGAGGTTTTCTGCACCCTGCCTTTGTAGTGGCCTTTCAGTGGGGCTGCTTGGATGACACCTCCATAACACAGCAGCTTTCTCTAGGCTGTTCTATTGGCTTGAGCTGTGCTTGTGTGACTTCAGAGGCTTTACAGATTTGTATAGCATGGTCTAAAGTGAGATCTGTCTTTGTGAGCAATTTCTCTTTCACTTTCATGTTGTGTATACCCATAACCAATTGATCTTTAATAAGAGATTCAGTCAGTGCACCAAATTCACAGGAATGACTCTTTAACCTGAGGTCTGTCACATACTCATCAATTGTTTCATGTTCTTTCTGCAATCTAGAACTGAACACATGTCTCTCATAAGTGATGTTTTTTCTTGGAACACAAATTTTTTAAGCACTGCATTAACATTATCCTTCTCTGCCTCTGCAAACTGAAAAGTATTATATACATCAATGGCTTCCTGCCCTGCTACTGTAAGAAACAGTGCAATTTTCTGTACATCCTCTTCTTCATGTGCCTTAATTGCTCTCTGATATAATAGAAATCTTTGTTTAAATCTGGACCAGTTCTTTACCTTGCATGCTCAGTTCAGGAGGCTGTTTCAGGAGATCCATGCTGACACTGTAATGACTGGAGCTGTAGCTTGTTCACAAGTGCACTTCTGACACCATGTGTTATTTTGTAAACTCACACTGGTTAGAACTTCAGACTTTTATTCAGAGTAGTGATAGTACACATCAGTGGAGCCTCATGGCTGTATCTCAGTTCCTGAACCAACAAGAGTCTGAAGATAAGAACTACATAAACACTTATTATTATCGACTGAAGCCCTCTGGTGGCTGGAGATAAACACACCACATCAACAACATTGTCAGGTGTCGATGGTATGAAGATACTCTTATTATGTAAGCCTGTTTCTCTAAGAGTAATACATGAATTATCTGGGGCAGTCCCACTGTGCTTTCTTGTTCTTGCGCTTGTCCTGTTTCACAGATCTGTGTGGAAGCTGTCTGCGTTCCCATGAGTTGAGGTTGTGGTTTGCGAGTCCCTGCTGTGAGGAAGTCTTCCCCCTGTTGTGTCTCCTGGACCATCGTCTCGTCTTGTGGGTTCCGGAGTCCGTAAATCTAAAAAAGAGGATGAGGAGGAGGTAGATGCTGTTTTGTCCGACGTACTCTCCTCTGCGAATCTGATCCGGTGCTTCCGGTAATTCCCTGGGTGCTGCCATCTGTCCTCCCGCTCTGTTCCGTATTCTCACCGGACTTGGCGCGGGAATTCCACTCTGTTGCGTCTATAGGCGTCACTTGCTGGGAACCTGGCGTAACCACGCCGCAGTATCCGGTTATAAAGGGTAGCTGTAAAGGGTAGCTGTTTTCATCACCCACATCGGGGTAACAAATATACGATCAACAAATACTTCACCCGTGAGTCATCATATGTGGTTTATCTGCTAAAATGTCCCTGTGGTCTACTCTATGTGGGAGAGACCACACAAAATATACGTGATCGTATCTCCAAACATAAATCCACAATACGCAGAGAACTTACCGTATTACCGGTCCCAGCACATTTTCATGCTGCACGACACTCCATTAGACAGCTCAAATTTCAGGTAATAGACACTGTGGAGATACCTAGAAGAGGTGGCAATTGACTACTGATGCTAAAGAGATTGGAAATGATGTGGATCCACAAATTGGACACAATCTGGCCCCGTGGTCTTAATAGAGAGTACACTCCGGCCTCCTTTATTTTTTAGGTAACTAAGAGTTCTGTTGAGAGCATACATTGATGTTGCATTTACCATGTTATAGAGATTTGATGTTTTAAATTGAATAATATTTTATATTCCTCTTTTTCAAGTGTATTAAGAATATTGAGGACCTGCATAGAACACCCTGTGTGCCGACAACACATCTGACATATCATGAAGTGTCTCAGGAAAGTGCGAGTACGGTATGCAGTGTTTGTCATGGGGGCGCCTCAGGTATGCAAATTCAATATATAATGGATAATTTATGTTTATGTTTTTTCACACCACCAGCTTCTTTGAATAACAATGTTTTTTTTGAATATCAATATTGAATATCAATGGACTTTATTGGGAGTCTTTTCTGGATCAAATTTGGACAATTTATTTTTCAATTGCTATTTTTATTTTTTCTCATTTTTCTGGACACATTGAGATCACATTAAGACTTTACACTATACGGGACTGATATGTCTAGGTTTAAATATGTGAAAACATTTAATTGTATTGTGATTGGGTATTCGCATGGAGGGGGTGGAGCCTATGCACACACCCCTTTTCCCTCACTTTAAAAGGATTCTTGATGGTGTAACATGGGGCTTGATAAAGGGCCTGGTAGGCCCGAAACATTGCCTATTGTATGCTATGGGCTGAATAAATTTTGCATTTGATCATTTTTGCAAGTTTAACATTGTGCTGACGGTGATTTTCTTCTACTGCTATTTTTTACAGCACTATTTGGCTGGAGACATGCACAGATTACATACCACACCCTTTCCCCTCCAGTTATGCCCTCTACAGGTTTCTTGTAATTTCATTATAATCACTAATTGAGCCATGTGGGAGGTGACAAGTAGACTAAAAAAGGTTAAACTACAAGCTGGGTGAGTTATTTCTTACGTAGAAATAAAGCAAATCGAAAATATATTTCTACATTCATCATGTAATATTGATAAATAAAGGTGCCCTGGATCTTTAAGATAAGTTAATTCAACTCGGCACAACCCTCAAATTAAAATGTAGATGAGTTTGTTGATTTCCCCCTAAGGCAGGAGACAGTAGTACAAAAAAATCTTCAGATGGGCCCGGCACACTCCGATCCCCATCCTCCGGCCCACTTCCCGCCCCCCGCCCTGCCCATGTCCCACCTCCACCCCACCTACACCCTGCCTCTGTCACACCCACTCCCTGCCATGACCCCGCCCACCCCTGCCAGACTTGTGTCCCAGGTTTTTATTAGCTATAGAGGAAACAGAGTGTGGGCCCCCCTGAGACTGCGGGGTCTGCTTCCTCTATAGTTACACCACTGGCAGGAGACGTTCTGCAGAATGGTTAGAGATTCCCCATCAGTCGAGAAGTATACACCGGAGACTTAAAGCAAGTCCACTGAGATTGCTTGCTGTGAGCAAAGTTAATTTGTTTTCTAGTAAATAAGGCCAATCAGCAGAAAGAACTTCAAAGGAACATTAAAAATCCATTTGCGCCCAATTGAAGATGCTTAGAAATGACGCAAGCTGAAATAGTTCAGTGGCAGTAATTACAAGTAATTGGTGTAACGATTCCTGCTCAATACATATAAATGAACAGATATTCCAAAAAGTGAGCGTACAAAAGCCACCTGACCGAATCTCTTCGTTTATCCTAAAAACACAGTTTGTTCGTTTTTATCTGACACTAAAATGTTGATTTCTTAACAATCCCTCTCCATACTTTATTTTTGTACTACTTTTGTTATCCATTTGCTAGGCAACAGATTCTCTTTAACCTTCGAGAGATCCGCTCAACATTGATAGTTTGTTATGTTTTTAACTCTTTGTCTTGCGCTTTTCTATGTCTCTCGTCTGAAATTGAAAATGCACTTGAAAATGCTGCCATGGTCACCAATAAGGGCTGCCTCTCACTGTTAACCATCAGAGCATTTTTATTAATGGTGAATGCATTTCACATCAGACCCATAGCCATGGCGACACCTAGAATTAGGCAGCCAGCCCATGTACCCAATAAACTGAGAAGAGAACTTAGTTAGAAAGAGAAAGTTCGATAAAGTTTCAACCAAAACTGATGATATCTATCTACATGTTTGGGTCTTAATCACTGTATTTACAGTCATAATCTGTTCAGAATCATCCAGACGAACATATTAGTAACCCAATATGCCAATTATTGTGTTTATTATGTTTTTATAATTAACAGCCAAATTAAAGCAAGGTCTAATGCTAAATAAGCAGCCCGGGCCTGCACTGTGTTTAGATAAGTTACCAATGACATGGGCAAATTTAAATGGGTGGTTCACATTTAATTTAGCTTTTAGTATGTCATCCAATTCTAAGCTACTTTTGGTCTTCACTATTTCTTTTTCATAGTTTTTTTTAATAATTTGCCTTCAATTTGGGGGTCACTGACCCCATCTAAAAAACAAATGCTCTGCAAGGCTACACATTTATTGTTATTGCTACTTTTTATTACTCATCTTTCTATTCAGGCCTCTCCTATTCATATTCCAGTCTCTTATTTAAATCAATCCATGGTTGCTAGGGTAATTTGGACCTTGGAGTCAGATTGCAAGCTGGAGAGCTTCTGAAAAAAAACGAAATAACTCAAAAACCATCAATAATTAAAAATGTAAACCGCTTTCAACTAGTCTCACAATATCTCTCTCTACGTCATACATATTGGGGTCTAATGTTAAATAATCAGCCCTAGGCCAATGACGTGGGCAAAGCTAACACTCAGTTTGAGCTTACTTGATGGAAATGAAAACCCTCTTATGCTGAGAAAAGTCCAAAGAACACCCTAGTGGGATAAGACATTGGCTGGTATAAATGGTGTAGCTTGACAGCCTTAGAGCCCCTAAGCCAAATATTTACTCATAAATATATTTAAAGTTAAGTGAAACATAAACTACTGCTCTAAACCACTCAGGTGCCATCACATAGCTATGCTCTATCTCCTACTGCAACCTGGGTTGCCACCAGGAGCTATGTCCTTGGTACTGCTCAGCAGTGTTTCCAAAATTCCACTACACATACATTTATACAAAAAAATGGCTATCATCACCAGCAAGACAGGATAACTTCTCTTCGGATAACTGATAAGACGTATAATAAACCACGACTGCTGCCTTTTGGGGTGTATGACCCTTAATAGTAGGCTTTCTATGGACATGTACATTATGTATATAGGATATGTGCTTTAATCAGGTCCTCAACACCTCGCCAGGCTTTTAATATGCTTGAGCAGCTCAAGCAGTCTGTAGTTCTGCTGCCTTGTTATGCCCCTGGACTGGTCCTGAACTATAGCAGAAAGATTAGAAATCCCATAAACAATTGTGTAATAAGCCAAAAAACAGGACCTTAGCCAAAACATATGTCTTCTGCCTCTCCATACAAATGGAGAAAAAGTTGTTTTATACCTCTGCAACATCCATTCTAGTGTGAAAAGCAGCATCATAAGAATGTGAATAGAGTGGCACGGGGAGACAGGATTAGCCATGCACATTGCTCCATCTGTATTAAAATAAGTGGAGAGGCCAAAACAAATGTATGCTGTTATGCATTTGCTTGTATTAATTGTGTGCATCATCTCATTAGTTCAGGCTGGTGGTGACCTTTAATATTTGACATTTGCTAAACTATTTACTGGCAGGGTTATGGATCTGCTCTGTATTGTGGCACAGGCTTTCCAACAAAAGAGGGAGCAGCTAATTATTTACAAACTGATTTTGAAAGGACACAGGAGAGCAGCAGGGTTGGAACTGGTTAGCAATGCTTATCCTCCCACATTGAACATATCTCTAATGAGCAGGTTTTGTTTATGCAATGGCTTGTTATTTTACGAATAGATTAGAGCATCATTTGAGTCTTCCACAAATGAGATCAGTACACAATTGAGATCAGCTTCTGAGATCCCAACAGGACACACATAAAGACACAGCTTTTTTTTCTGGTGGTGAGGCGTCAGGCAAAATACTCAGTGTGGCACCCCGTTATTTATGATATTTATGATATTTATGAGATGTTAGATTACACATTTTAGCATGCCTGGAAACCTTCATTTGTAAGGGGAATACTGAGAGTTGTAAATCAAGAACAACTGAAAGTTGTCAGTTGGACAGCCTTTATATTAATATGTTTAAATCAATGGAGATGTTCCTTAATGCACTCTACATTCATAGACTACTCTGTCAGAACAAGGTTGGTACCTCCCTACAGGCACCCTCTAACAATAGCTTTCATATATACAAAACATTGCAGGCATTCATTTTTTATGGGTGGAGGGTTTCCCACCTAGTCCTGTAACCCATAGCAACCAATTAGATGTATGTTTTCTGACAGGTGATGGTAAATCTACAAAGCTAAGGGTTTTTAGAACGTATGCAAATTGAGGCTATTATTACATTACCCTCAATAATTATTAAAGATTTCTCTTCATGCATAATGCATAGTGGCATAACAATGTATTAGCAGATACCAGGGTGCCCCTAGGGGGACCAGGTAAGTTCCAGCATCCCCTGCAACCACTGCATCTGTGAGGCGAGGCACAGGGGTTGGTACTGTTAAAAGCGTTGTATGATGTAGAGGGTTAAAGTCTGAGATAATTTGCAATTGGTTTATATTTTTTATTATTTGCGGTTTTTAAGTTATTTTGCTTTTTATTTAGCAGCTCTCCAGTCTCTCTAGTTTCTAGGGTCCAAATTACCATAGCAACCATTCATTGATCTGAATAAGAGACTGGTGGGACAATGGGAAATAACCCGATGGGCCCCTGCTCTTGTGGGCCCTGCTGGCCCAAACCCGCTCCCTGGTAAAAACGCGCACGTGCGTAAAAGAAAAACTCACGGTGGAGGTCAGGGGTCTGGAGGGGGGCTCTGGGACAGCAGCACCGGTAGGCTCCAGGCCCCCCAGTCCAACCCTGGATAGAGGCTAATAATTTCTATTAATAAATTAGGATGTCCTGTAAAAATGGACACAAGTATCTCAGGGTAATCTAAACCAATCTGCTGCCTAAACCATAACTGCTGAGTAACTCCTGCAGTGTTTACTGTAATAAAATGTGAGGGAAAGGCTCCTTTGTTCCTCTTGTAAAGCAGCAATGCTGTCACGCTTTATTGCTGCGATTATAATAACGCTGATGGCACATACAGCATTGACTCTATCTGAGCTACTTGTCATTGCCTTAAATGGCAACCGCCTGCCACCAGCAATTCAGATTTATACGAAGAGAAAAATCCCATTTACGTGTATTTCAGCTGACAAAACTCCCGAACAGAGATACAGATGATAGCAGTACAAGATGCTATCCAAATCCCATATCCTGGAGTGATTAAATGAGATAAGGACAGTTAGCAGGATAAAGGAAACAACTGAATGTATTTAGTGACAAAAAAAAAGTTCACCTTTTAAAGGAACAGTAACACCAAAAAATTAAAGTGTTTTAAAGTAATGAAAATATCATGTACTGTAGCCCTGCACTGATAAAACGGATCTGTTTGCTTCAGAAACACTACTATAGTTCATATAAACAAGCTGCTTGTGGCACAGGCTATATGACACAGGTTAAATAGTAGATAACAGATAACACCATTATGTTGTACGGAGCTTATCTGTTATCTGCTGTGTAACCTGAGCCTTTTCTCCTTTGAATGGCTGCCCCCATTGCTACACAGCAGTTTATTTATATAAACAATAGTGTTTCTGAAGCAAACTCACCAGTTTTACCAGTGCAGGTCAATACTACATTATATTTTTATTAATTTAAAACACTTTAATTTTTTTATATTACCTTTAAAAGGACGGCAAACAATACAGTGACATTTCAGTGATTATGTTATCCCTTTAAAGGAGAACTAACCCCTAAAAATGAATATGGTTAAAAATGCCACATTTTATATAGTAAACTTATTGCACCAGCCTAAAGTTTCAGCTTGTCAACAGCAGCAATGATCCAGGACTTCAAACTTGTCACAGGGGGTCACCATCTTGGAAAGTGTCTGTGACACTCACATGCTCAGTGGGCTCTGAGCAGCTGTTGAGAAGCTAAGCTTAGGCATACCTTCCAACATTTTGATAACAGAAAGAGGGAGAAAAAGTTTTTTCACTATGCCGATTTTGTGGCCACCCCCCCCTAATTACCATGTTAATTTTACAAAATTTGGCAGGTTATGAAAATTTGAACACATTTCTGTGGTTTTTATTTGTTATTACAGTTTTGCTAATGAAGGTGAATCGCCCTTTAAGCTGCAAGTCACAGTTTCCCCAAGAGACCTGCTAATCTTAAATTGTTACAATTGTTTCCTTGCTTATCTTAAATTGTTACAATTGTTTCCTTGCTTATCTTAAATTGTTACAAAAGTAACAATTTGCACATGCCGCATATTCTGGGCCAATGGGACATTTCAGTAACAATCCAGGACTGCAGGTTGAGCTGTCAAAATCAGGACTGTCCCGCAAAAAACAGGACAGTTGGGAGGTATGGCTTAGGTATTATAGCAATCAAGCAGAAAATGAGGTTGGCCTGTCATATAAGCTGATGCTACAAGGCTGATTATTAAATTCTGATGCTAATTGCACTGGTTTCTGTGCTGCCATGTAGTAATTATCTGTATTAATTACTAATCAGCCTTATATTGTGACATTTATACTCTATGTGTACTGTATATTGTGAGTGGGTCCCTAAAGCTGGCCATAGATGCAAAGATCTGATCGTACGAATTAAGGATTTGTGCGATTTTCGGACCGTGTGTGGACAGTCCCGACATTTTTCGTGCGGCGGAGATCGGTCGTTTGGTCGATCGGACAGTTTAAAAGATTTCTCTCGGCTGCCGATAATTTCTCTGCGTGTATTGCCGATCGTACGATTTTCAGTGGGAGACTGTCACTAGCTTTGTCGGACATAACTTTTGTACGATTGCTGTCAGGGTCAGAACATCGGCTCATCTGTTCTTTTACTACTTTATTTGATCGGAATGGTTAGTGGCAGGTCGGGAGATGGGAAAGTCCGATCGTATGATGATTCGTACAATCAGATCTTTGCGTCTGTGGCCAGCTTAAGTGACATCAGCACAGAGCATGTGCAGTGAATCAGCAGAAAAGAAGATGGAGAGCTACTGGGGCATCTTTGGAGACACAGATCTTTACTGCTAAAGGGCTGTGATTACCTTGGGCTGGTACAGAAGCACAAAACATAATGTACAACATTTCTAGCTACTTCTTTAGTTAAGATTTAGCTCTCCTTTAATGTAAAAGTGCCTGTTGCCGTATCTTATCACTTAGACCTCATACACTGGCCACATAGACATTCAGACATTGCTTCCAGAGCCTTTATTATTCTCTGTTCGTGCCTTCAGTTGCTCAATGTAATTGTTTCTTCTGTACAACTCAGTCTTCCCATTTCTACCTTATTACTTTTATAACGGCTGTGAAAACTTGCTCTGCGAGGCCATTCATTTTTAGTGGTTTTGTTTTGTCTCCACTTTGTTCATGATGAACAAAAACACAGTTTTAGATATTTTTATGAAGGTTTTTTTTCATAAAATGAAAGTCTTGGTCATGCTGTGCCAACTAAATAACTATGTTAAATTGCTCTGAACTTCACTTCTGTTTCCATACCTACTAAACTAAAACAATTAGATCGATTTTCACTTTATTTTCACAAATAAAAATTTTCTCTTAAAGGGACTGTTTTACAAAAAAAGTATATCATTTTTCAGCACTGTGTGGTATTGTAGTATTAAAGAAAACGTTGTAACACCCTGCCTGTGTGTGAATCAGTGACCTGCATTTTGCTGTATGATCTTCAACACCTCTACTCTGAATAGACCACAGGTCCCCAACCTATTTTTCCCATGAACCACTTTCAATTGTAGGGGAGCAACATAAGCATGAAAAAAGTTCTTGGGTTGGCCAAATAAGGGCTGTTATTGGCAATTTAGTAGGCCCTATGTGGACTGGCAGCCTGCAGGAAACTCTGTTTGGCAGTACACTTGTTTTTTATGCAACCAAAACTTGCCTCCAAGCCTGGAATTCAAATATAAGCACCTGCTTTGAGAAATATCCAATGGGTTAGTGAGCAACAGGTTGCTCAAGAGCCACTGGTTGGGGATCACTGGAGTAGAGAACAATGCTGGATTATCCTTAACGCATCCGTTAATAGTGCTGCTCCAGCAGAATTACACACTGAAATCCGTTTCTCAAAAGAGCAAACAGATTTTTTTTATATTTAATTTTGAAATCTGACATGGGGCTAGACATATTGTCAGTTTCCCATCTGCCCCCAGTCACGTGACTTGTGCTCTGATAAACTTCAGTCACTCTTTACTGCAAGTTTTTCAGGCAGGAAAGATGGCTATAGGTGGTTTCTATTAACCCACACCTGTTCTATATATCTAATTATCCAGCTATAAACCTCTACCTCTCAGTTCCTTCCATACCTGTTATACAGTAGGTCTGTCTAGTATAGTTCCTGGGAGTGATTCTGTTCTGCTAATCTGATTCTGAACCCTGCCTGTATCCTGACTTTGACAGAACTCTGCCTGGACCATATTTCTTTGCCTGCTTGACTTCTCTTCTGGATTCCGATTTTGTATCGTGTTACCGATTGGTTTTGACCTGGCCTGCCTGACACTTGCTCAGAACCTTTGGCATGATCCTCTCACTTTAAGACCTGGTGGCACCCGAGTAGCAGAAGCTTCCACCCAAAGCCAAAGGTGGCTGTTATAGGCAGGTGCAAGCTGCGACCTGTCTCTTGGCAGTGGTTCTGGGTTACCGTGACATGGAGTAATATCACTCCCCTCCCTTTCCCCCCCAGCAGCCTATCAGCAGAACAATGGGAAGGTAATCAGATAGCAGCCCCCTAAAACAAGATAACAGCTGTCTAGTAGATCTAAGAATAGCACTCAAAATCCAGGTCCCACTGTGACACATTCAGTTACACTGAGTAGGAGAAACAGCCTGCCAGAAAGCAGTTCCATCCTAAAGTGATGGCTCTTTCTGAAAGCACATGATCAGGCAAAATGACCTGAGATGGCTGCCTACGCACCAATAAAAAAATTACACTTGTGGTTCTGGAATTAAATTTTATATTGCAGTGTGAATTATTTGCAGTGTAAGTTTCTAGGCAAGCATAATTTCAGCTGTTGATCAGGTGCAGCAATGGACTGTCGTGTACGTTGTCTTCTCTTTTTTCATTTGCGATCATGCTGGAGGGGAGGTCAGGGTGCATCATCCAAGGTTTCAGCCAGAGCAGGTCTGGGTCAGCGGGGCCCACAAGGTTTTTTTCCTGGTGTCCCTCTCTGCACAGGTACCACTAACCTGCCTATACAATTCCCAGCTCTGAACCCCCTCATTGCCCATTGTAGGTCACATTATTTCTTCTTGATTCCTTGGTCCTGTCCCTTGTGTTGATTCCTGATGTTGATGCCAACTCGCTCCTGCCTCATGATTCACTTGCTCCTGCCTTATGATTCTAAGGTTGTTTTCTGGTACTGAGCTGCCCCTTCTGCATATGCCTAGTTTTGGCCTCACTGGCTCCTTCTCTAAATTTATGTTTGGCTCCTTTGCTTGTCCCTGTGGGAGTCCCTGGATTCTTGGGGATAAGAGATCGTGGCAACTGAGTAGCTGAAGGCCAGACCCAAAGCCGAAGGTAGCTGTTATAAGCTGCAGAGAACGCCAGTATTTGTCTTACACGACACGTTTAATCAAATATCTATTATTTATCTCTAGGCAGATTTGCTTGTATGTTTTAAATTCGTTGTACATTTTACACATGGATTACTATTTATTGCATTGATTGTTTTTAAAACCTCGCCATGTTTTGATATTAAATTTCTTATACTAGTAGGTAAGCAATGCCCCAACTTCTACTGTACTTTACTCCCTTTTTGACATAAACTCATTCAGTTTTATTTTACACTGATTTACCTAATTCCACAGATTGAAAGGCAGCCATGATAATCTATTTCTGACTCCTAAGGACCATTGACCCAACCTGCATAGGCTCACAGAGTCATTCAACTCTTCCTTAAGCTTTTAACATTTTGAAGTGAACTCTATAGTTCATTAGCTTTCTTTTCTTTTATGTAACAAAAAATTATTTTCTCTATTATCATGGGTAGCCCATAAGCAATTATTTTAGCATAGGCAAAATTTGGGCATTGGCCCATGGGCCACTTTGGGTGCTAGAATGTTTTGCATCTCTCCTATAGACTTAAATGTAATTTACTTTTAAGGCTATGGGGGTTGCTTTGGGTTCTTTTAAACTGTATTCAAATATCACCTTGTATTTTCAGGTTATTTCTTTTGTATTATAAAGGTATTTAAAGGCTGTATCACTAAATGTGCTGTATATTGTGGATCATTTTGTGTGCATTTGGAGAACCTCAGAGATGTGTTATTACAATGTGCATAATTACATTTTGCACTCCTGTATCTGAAGGTCCCATACACAGGAGCCAGAACAACACAGGAGACCTATAATTACCCGACATAATTGCAGAACCTTCTAACATTTGTAGCCTATGTGCAAATGCTTCATTATTTTTAGTTCAGTAGAAAAACTAGAACTGATAATCGGCTTTTAATAAGGTGCATAGAGAGAGCACAGCTGTTCTGCTAAATGTAACTTTGTTTTTAGCTTATTTATTTTGTCCTAGTTTGATAAGTACATACCTGAAAACCCAACTTTCCCAAAGGCATTGCATATTAACTAAACAATGCCAGTGTCCCAGGGGTGCCAGGCAGAGAAGTCTATGCCCTTACATGAGTGCTGAATGCTGAACATAACTGGCAGTTTAATGACATGTGCTCAGCAATTCTCCAGAATGTTGTGTATTTAGGTCTCTGTGGGAGACCTGGGTGATGTTGTACACTATGATTTATTTTGGTGCCAAAGCTTGTAAAATTAGAGCACTTTTCCCAAACAAGTTGATAAAACCACTGCCTAGGAAACGAAAGTTCAATATTAGACCACTATTAAAAATCTAGGACTCAGATATAGACATATTTTCATAAATAAACCCTACTGGCTTAGGTGGATAAAAATAAAATTATTAGTCTCACCAAACTGACTCTTCTTGCATAGCCCAACCATAGCCCGTGTATTCAGTATCTGATTGTGGGGGCTTAATTTGCTTCTAGACTAACAAAATAACATTTTTCATGTGCAGCATAATTGTGAACCTGACTGCCTCTTCATCTCCCTTCTAAAGTGTTCAGTGGTCCTTTCTGGTTCAAATCCAGCAGCAAACATCAGTTTACCTCAATTTTATATCTGCAAACCGTGATCTTTGTATTTCTGTGCTTAGTGTGTGAGTGTTTATTTGTACTTAGCCAACACACACATTTATTGATAAAACGAAAAAATTATCCAAGTTCTGTAGCTCACGCCCCTCTGCCGGTTAAAGGATCCGTTCTCCTTCGGATATGCAATAGGAAATGTGTGTATAAAAACCAGAGCTAAAAGCTCGGGGAAAAGAAGAAATAATAATATAGTGTAGTATTTCCTTAATAGGTAGGTGGCACCCCTGTGTATGTTAAGGATAAAAAAGTGTCTCTCCACCTGTGCGGTTCAATCACCCCGCAACCATTCACCAGCAATATAAATATTTCACCGTCTGTGTCTGACATACGAATATACTCACAGACGTTTTAGATATTTGCTCGCATTAAAGGTGTTTGTTGTTGTTGTTCCGTTCATTTGGCATCTAAGGACATATGCTTGACATCGTGTAAAACAATTTATTAAAATAGATTTAAAAGTTAAAATTACACTCACAAAGGAATTTTGAAGTATGCACGTATAATAGTCATTCCAAGGTGTTCCCAGCTCCAACCAGGTTTGTTCCGCTGTGTAAAGATGTTGATTTGCCGGCACGATCAGCGTGTGGTGCCTGGGCCTCCTTGGATGACGTCACAGCCGACACGTTTCGTCTCAGACGGACTTTCTCAAGGCCTTTAATGCAAGCAAATATCTAAAACGTCTGTGAGTATATTCGTACTCACAGTTAGATGGATTTTATGTAGACTTAAAAGGTTGAACTTGATGGATGTGTGTCTATTTTCAACCTAACTTAAAGGACCAGTAACATCAAAAAACTTTTTTTAAAAAATTCATTAGTATACATAGAAAAACCACCAAGACAAATTAAACTTGAAAATCGCAAAGCCTTTATTAAGAAATAACTTACTGAAACTCTGCTTCTGCTCCTCTTCAGAAAAGGTGACAGGGCGACAATCCATCATGCGGCACTCCTCTCTGGCTATCTCCTATAAGGAAGGCAGGGAGGAGAAATCGAACGCTGCACGATGGATCGACCGATCGCTTTCTCAAGAGGAGCGCAAGCAGAGTTTCGGTAAGTTATTTCTAAATAAAGACTTTGTGATTTTAACGTTTCATTTGTCTTGGTGGTTTTTTTCGATGTATACTTACAAATGTATTTATTTTTTAAAAATTTGATGTTACTGGTCCCTTTAATATGTTACTATGTTACTATGTAAAGGAACAGTAACATAAAAAATAAAAGTGTTTCAAAGTAATTAAAATATCATGTGATGTTGCCCTACATTGGTAAAAGTAATGTTTGATTTAAAAAGACTATTATAATTTATATAAAAAGGCTGCTGTGTAGCCATGGTGGTAGCCATTCAAGCTGGAAAAGGAGAAAAGACAGAGGGTACTTAGCAGATAACAATGGTGTTCTACAGATTCATCTGTTATCTGCTAAGAAGAGTCATAACTATAGATGAAGCAGACCCTGCGGCTGCAGGGGGGGCCAGGAGATATGGGACCCCATGAGGCCCTAATTCATATACAGTTTCAATAAATATTGGTAAAAGTGGTCAATCTCTAGACATTTTGGTGACCTGAAAAATTATTTGGTGTGGGACCCAGTAATATCTAGTTACGCCACTGCTGCTAAGTAACATGTGCTTTGAATGGCTGTCTCTATGGGCATTGCATTCTGCAAATAAAAATGTCTGCTAAAATCTGTGGAAAATGGCATTGTTGCGGAGGCTCCAGACAACACTATAACTGAAGGAGCACTAATACCTTGTCACCAGTGTCGGACTGGCCCACTGGTACACGGGGAAAAATCCCGGTGGGCCCCAGTCCTTGTGGGCCCCCACGACGCTGTCAGTGCTTTTGTGAGCTACGGTTTTTGTGCTTGCATTGTGCACTCCCACAGTGGGTCCCGCCCCGCTGCTGCTACACTACTCCACCTGGCAAAGCTGCTCTTTTCTCCGTGTTGTGCTCCAAACCTCTTTCCAGCTATTAAAAGGGAGTCACTGACCCTGCTCTGTGAGGCTACACATTTATTCTTATTGCTACTTTTTTCCATTTTTCTATTCAGGCCTCTCCTATTCATATTCCAGTCTCTTACTCAAATCAGTGTGTGGTTGCTAGGGTAATTTAAACCTTAGCAACCAAACTGCTGAAATTACAAACTGCAGAACTGCTGCATAAAAATCTAAATAAGTCACAAATAATAAAACATTTAAACCAACTGCAAATTGTCTCAGAATATCACTCTCTAGTCTACATCATACTGACCGTTAATTTAAAGGTGAACAAGCCCCATAACCCACATGGACTGTATAAACCTGTGTGTCCTCCACCAATTTCTTTAATTTCATTTTACATTTAACCCCTATGGTCTCTTAACTTCCCCACTAAGTTTGATGCCTTTTTTTTTTTTAATCTAACTGCCCATCTCCATGCTCCTTTCCAGTTGCTTCATCTCTCCATCTCTCAACCCCTAGTTAAGCTATGAATTATTTTACTGTTACTGGGGTGGGAGGGCTTACAATGAATTCATTAAAAAATATTAAATAAATTAAATGCTCACTGAATTTATATTTTTATTTTTAATGAAGTGTAACATGAATTTTTAATCAATTAATGAATTACAAGTTGATTAAATGGAGTGCAATTCTTAAAGCGGATGAAGTACCAGTGTGTATAAAATGTGTGCAAATAAATCTCTCTCCAACAATCTACAATCTAAGTTCCCTATCACATTCACATCAATCCCTGCACAGTGAGCTTACAATCAGAGTACCCTATCACATTCCCATCAGTCCCTACCCCTATCTAATCTAAGATTCCTATCACATTTATCATATTTATTCGTTTTTGCTTTAGTGTGACAGGACCTCAAATTTCACAGGGGCCACTTACACAGCAGCAGAAACTCAGTGCTTGGTAATTTACGAATCTATAAAAAACTGGATTTAATCACCAGGGGCAAACATGTCCTTCCTGTTTATATCTCTCGGCATTCAGTGGGTATATTTATGCATTTATGCAAATATGAATTATATATAGTCAAGCTGAAACCTCTGCATTTCCACATTATGGAGCTGATTTATGCTGGAACAAAATGTTGTTAAAAGCTGTGTATTTCTCAATTTCACTCCCTGCATTGTGATCCCTTAAATCACTAAAGTTTAGCTGTTTTTTTAACCCCCATACCCACTGCCATGTCCCACCTTTTTTTCTCTTGTTGCCCCTTAGCTCTGGAATTAAATCTTTCAGTTCCTCCGTAAGAAACTCTTGCTAATCCAATTTCTTCAGATATCCCCAACATTGGGGTCTGTTCACCTTTAAATTAATATTTAATATGATGTAGAGAGTGATATTCTGTGATATTTTTTTAATTATTAAGCTCTTTATTGAGAAGCTCTCCAGTTTACAATTTTAGAAATCCAGTTTCTAGGGTCAAAATTACCCTAGCAACCATGCATTGATTTGAATAAGAGGCTGGAATATGAATAGGAGAGGCCTGAATAGAAAGGTAAGTAATAAAGAGTAGCATTTGTTTTTTAAGACCCCCGGCTGAAAGCTGCAAATAGTCAGAAGAAGAAGGCTAATAATTTAAAAACTTTAAAAAAAAATGAAGGCCAATTTAAAAGTGGTATAAAGTTGAACCACTCCTTTAAGAGCTGCTTGTTATTTTAAGCTTTCCCTGTGTTGTGTCAAAAGAAAAAAAAATTAATAAACTAGCAGTGTGGCTGGAATAGCTCATCTTTTTCTGAAGTTACAAACTGAAAAAATAATTCTGTTGTTTTGCTTCACCTAAATGTAAATATAATGAGGATAATTACTAAAGTACAGAGTAGTAAGTACAAATGATTGTGTTTTCCCCATGCACATTTTGCAATAACAGAGAAATACAGGAAAAATAATACTAACACATGACCACATTTGACATGTTCTCGTTTTCTGTTCCTAAGGGTAAAACCCCTTGCACCAATTATTTTTGTATGTAAAGCATAGGGCTTATATACTAATTTCTGGCAAAGTACTACACACTAAAATGGATCCAGGACTGCGTACGGTAACATGATATACACAGAGCACTTGTGTATAATTATACTGTATCTAGTAGTAGTGTGGCGCTTGTGCTGGAGGTACAAGATTCAATGTACAGTGCCCAGGCGCATGGGGTCCCTGAACCAAACACCTGCCTTGACAAAGAAGTAAGTACAGTTAGGGAATCTGTTACCATAAACCCATTATCCAGAAAGCTCAGAATATAAAAAAGGCCATCTCCCATAGACTCCATTTTATCCAAATAATCCAGTTTAAAAAAAAAAAGCATCTTATACTTGATCCAAACTAAGATATAATTAATTCTTATTAAAAGAAAAAACAGCCTATTGGGTTTATTTCATGTTTACATGATTTTCTAGTAGATTTAAGGTATGAAGATCCAAATTGCAGAAAGATACATTATTTTGAAAACCCCAGGACCTGAGTATTCTGGATAACAGTTCTGGAAACCTGAATTACAGAGACTCTATTAAAATCAAATAATTGCAATGTTAAAAAATTATTTTCTTTCTTTGTTATAATAAAACATTACTTTGTTCTTGATCCCAACTGATATATAATGAATCTTTATTGGAGGCAAAACAATCCTATTGGGTTAAATTATTGTTTAAATTATTTTTTAGTAGACTTAAGGTATAGAGATCCAAATTATGGAAAGACCCCTTGTCCGGAAAACCCCAGGTCTCGAAACATCTGGATAACAGATCCTGTACCTGTATTAGGCCCGGAATTGTGGAAAGGCCACCTAGGCCCGGGCCTAGGGCGACAGGATTTTAGGGGCCACATGCTGCCCAACCCACATTGGTTCAAAAACACTGGAGATGCAATAAGAAGATACAATAATTTTGTACATTTCCCGTTCCCAATCCACATTGCTCCGGTCCTGATTATGAAAATTTGCATGAATAAAGGGGGGGCACAGGCGACCAACGACAGTGGGCTTAGGGGCGCCCGCTATGTAAATCCGGCCCTGTTTATTATGAGCTTTGTGGCCAGGCATGCTAAACTTTGCGCCATTGAAATAATACTTCATTTAAGGGCAAGTAACTGTACAGCCATATTCCTTCGACATGCCAAGCCTAATATCAGGGGCCCAAGTTGCTTTAAAATGTGCACAGTTCTTATCTTTTTCAGAACTTCTTGTACTACGAGCATAAAATCGACATAAAATGATCCTCCAGTTTATAGCTCCTGCAATTACACTGGAATTTTGGGGTAAAACTTTGATTTGTGGGTAGAAACATGCTCTAACATTTTGGACTGTAGTAAATGAGCCCTCGTATATAGGATGTGTGGAAAATTACTAGAATGTAGCCCATTCTATCCCACCAACCATGTTTTTAAGGTTTCATGTGTAAGACGCTCTGACTTCATAACTTGGTTTATTTCAGCATTTTCCATTGTTTCTATTTTCTTTGGTTTGTTTCTGAGTGTGTTGCATTTCTTTATTCTCTCTAGTACATTATACAGCAGTGTAAAATATTTTGCTACTTTATAATGTATAATAAATAATAAGTCCCAGGCTCCAGCCACAGTTAAACATGTAACATGTGTGTCCATGGGTGTAACTACAGAGGAAGCAAACCCTGCGGCCCAGGAGTGTAGGGGGCCCAGTGAGGCCCTGATTAATGAGCAATTTTAATATATCTCGTAGGCTAGGCCAACTTCTCAATATTTTGAGGCCCTAAATCAAATTTGCTGTGTGGCCCAGTAGAATCAAGTTACACCAATGTGTATGTCCTTAAGACGCAGTTGGACTCGGCTTGGAGCGATATACTCATTTCAAAATCATATTTCTCATTAAGGAAACAAGAGATTCTGGAGAATTGGTTCCATTACTGAAGATGATATTGCTGCTTTATAACAGCTCACAATGCATGAAAAAGGTGCAGAAAACAAAGGTAACTTCTTTTATAGCACCTAATTACCTTTATCTAGAGAACTATCTATTAACATGGATCTATATAGCACAAGCATATTTCACAGCGTTGCAAAGTAAATGTTTTTATACAACTAAATCACATTAATTACAAACATAGAACATATGGAGTTACATACATCACAACCAATACCAGTACAAGAGGTGAGGAATGCCCTGTGCAAACAGAGCTTACAATCTAAAGGGAAGGGAATAAGACACAAGGTGTGGGAGTGGGCAAGATTAGACTTAAGTGGTGAGAAATGTGGTACTGTATGTGGTGTTGCATTTGGTAGTTAAGCAGAGCGAGGGTAGGCTTCTCTAAATAAGTGCGTTGTAAGAGATTTCTTGAAAGCAGAAAGGGTGGGAGAAAGTCGGACAGACTGTGGGAGAGAGTTCCAGAGGAGGGGTGCAGCCCTTGCAAAGTCTTAAATGCAAGCGTGTGAGGAGGTAATGAGAGGAGAGTTGAGGAGCAGGTCAGTAGAGGAGCGTAGTAAGTGGTTGGGTGAATATATAGAGATGAGGTCAGAAATGTAGGGTGGGGCAGAGTTAAGAAGCGCTTTGAATGTCAGAGTCATTCATTTGAATTTAATTCTGAAATGTACTGGAAGGCAGTGCAGGGATTTACAGAGTGGCATGGCACTAGGTCTAATTGTAGCTGGAAAGTCCTGGTCTAGGTCTAATTGTAGCTGGAAAGAGCCATATCATCCTCACATTGAGAAGCAAAGAGCATTCCTGTGTGATAACCTTCTTCTCCGCAGTGTTATGGGTGCCGCGACATCAGAGCGGTTGAGCCCTTGTACTACACTACAATCTAAATAAAGCATCTTTCTAAGAAGCCCTTTCACATGTACATTTTTTTACTATTGCCAGCCAGTCCACAGTTTTTCTAAAAAAAATCATTGTTCTGTACTTTCCTAGTGCTGAGGAAAGAGATGTAGAGCTGCTCCTGTAGTATTATTTTTAATTAAGGTTTGTTTGACAAGCTGTCAGCAGCTTAATGCTTTCCGTTGTGTTTATTTTAAGTCAACCCCTATCGTTCTCCTACAACACATGCATTATCCTTCCCTGGATTACTCTCCTACATATGGTTTTGCATGGAGTCTTGCCAAGACTCCCTGTTGTCAGCTGACACAATGACAATCAGTAATGGAGATATGTCTGCAAAGTGTCGCAACTTGATCTCTGCAGGAAACTCACAATATTGTGTTCGTCACCACCTCAGAACTTTTACATTACACCTTGGGGTGCCTCTTTCCGCTTTCTTTATTGGGACCCTATGGAGCAGAATGACAGGTGGAAAAAAAGAATCATTATTGCTGTGTATTTGAAGTTTAAATGAGAATGAAATAGAGTTATAGAGATTGCTAAATCTGTTGTATTGTATTTGTTATTTTAGCTGCAAGGCACTTGTCTATTTAATGCCTATTCCATAGGACAGAACTGGTGACAATAGAACCCAGAGGAAGAGGAGATTTCATTATCAGCATAGGGAGGGGTTCTGTCAGGGAACCAGGGTCTGTTTTTGGACCACCATGGGCCCCTGATCCCTTTAGAGCAGAATTCAGCCCTTTAGCAAAAAAGAAAAACCCCACCCCATGTAGACCCCCCCTCCCTCCTCCCCCAGCCTAACTGCTCCCCTGAAAAAATATCCCTAACTCTTTACTTACCCCTCAGTTTAGATTCAGGCATCAGAGTTTCACGCATCCATCTGCCAGGTCTTTGGTAAGCTGAGACGGAGTCCGGCGAATGCGCACTTGGAGCAACTTACCGGCTTGTGACAACTGCGCATGCACCGAAATGGACGGAAATTGCCGAAGCACCAGAAGAAGACACAAAAACCCGGAAGATGACTGCGGTGAACTCAGATCTCCAAACTCCGAATCTGAGCCGAGGGGTAAGTAGGCAATTATGCTAGGGGGAGGAGGGAGGAGGTCTACGTGGGGTAGGGGGTTAGGGTTTTTTTGCTAAAGGGTTGAATTCTCCTTTAAAGGGGCATAGTGAGGAGCAAAGTGGAAGCTGACTGGCAAACAGTTAGGACAGGTACTTGGTAAAGAGTAAAAAGACTGGGTAGGCAAGGCAGAAGGTTGCCAGGGAGTGCCGTTCCTTGGCTCGTTGGTGCTGACATCATTGAGCTGCGAATGCTCAGTGACATCATAACAGTGCCCCGGCCTAGAGCACACCTTACAGGTAGAATCTGAAATAAAAGACATATGTAATAAAATGAGCCAAGACTACGCAGGTGCAGCAACCCATAGCAACCAAAAAGATGTTTACTTTTACCCAGGTGACCAGTTAATTCCTCCTGCTGATTGGTTGCTATAGGCAATTAGTAGT
Source organism: Xenopus laevis (assembly GCF_017654675.1). NCBI lineage: Eukaryota > Metazoa > Chordata > Amphibia > Anura > Pipidae > Xenopus > Xenopus laevis. The sequence goes on along the minus strand of NC_054385.1, from coordinate 107,964,989 downwards.
GGTGGCCGAATTTATCTCTTTTAGCTTCGCCACGAATTTAGGTGTCAAACTGGGCATCGGCGGCAAAGTTGACGCCGGCGCCCATTATAGTCAATGGACGTCCGTTAATCGTCACCGGCGTCAAAATTGTCGAAGTTGTTAATTCCGTTGCTGGCGTCAAATAACATTGACGCCAACTAATTTTCGCAGCAGATTTGCGCCTGCCGAATAAATCCGCCCATCACTAGCAATTGGGCAAATTACGCACCTTTAATTGCATTTGTCAATAAGACTTTAGGATGAATTAGCATCTGAAAAATATGTCGGTGTCATTCAGATCATGGTATATCTATCGTAATGAGTCAAATCAACTGAGCAAATAATTCAGTGCAGATGATTTGATATCTTACTATAGATTTAGCAGCTGAAAAGGAATATAACATACTATAATTAGCGAGCAGCTGAAAACTATTGAAAGCTGTGAGAAACCTCACAAAAAAGGGCCAACAGGGCAAGAAGGATGAGTGCAAGCTGCTTGTTCTGAATGCATTTGTATTTAATAACTTCATCTGATTATATATCCAGGGTGCCACATAACAATGGGAGAGCTACATGAATGTGATGATTGGCTTTATGTACAGCCTGTGATAGTGGTGCTATTTAGATAAATCTGAGAATTCCAGCAATGCCCTGATTGTTTTAAACATTTAATATCATTGCAATTGCTCTAATAAAATATCTTTTGATATAGAAAGTGTTTTTTTGGCAGCTACTTTATATATGGTGGAGGGAGGGGGCATTTTCTTAAATATGTCTTTTCAGTTCTGCACTGATTAATGACTTCATTTTCCTTCCTTTCAGTAGCTGTTAATGGGCGGCATGAAAACCTTCACCTCGGCGGGATATTCTTAGTGAAGATTTAAGTCGTCCAGCCCCATACAGCTTTATACATATTGTTGGTATGGAATTAGCCGCTGACACGCTGGGGGTTTGTTTGCCTTCCTCTCGATCAATTTGTTGATGATGGATATTTCTGTTTTATACTTAAAGTGACTGCTCACATTCACTTGCAAGATCTTTGAGTGAGAAGCATGATTTGTTGATGTTACCCAAATGAGAGTAAAATTTAGACCCCCATCAGAAATCTTGACAGTGGTCCTTGATAATGCTTCCTCTATAATCAACACACACAGGAGGGACCGCTCCGAACTCACTACCCTTAACTGCTCCCACATAGACCGGGTGCTCTGTCCGCAGCAACGTCCCCACTGCCAGTACATTGTCTCAAAACCAAAGAAGGACATCACTCCGGTATAAAAGGCAGGTTTATTGCAGAATCCTGCAGGGATACATAGCCTTACGCGTTTCGGGAACAAGATCCCTTAATCATAGGCTGCTTCCTCTATAGTTACATCACTGACCACAGGGGCCAATGTATTGCATTACTTACCCTAGAGTAGGAGCGTCTGAAGAAATCCTGCTAAAATATGGAATATTGCTTTCTTGGCCTTTATTTATCTAGGATGGGGTCAGTTTACGGTATCCACAAAAACAGTGCACTGTACCACATTGGCCACTGTATTTAATTAACAAAAAAAACATAACTTAAACTTAAGTAAACATAATTTCAAGCAACTTTGCAATTAAAAAATATGCAGACTTTTTATAATTTTTAATGGTTTTTGACATGTCCTTAAGCCTAGCCCCTTGTCTCCTGCTGATCTCTCTGACTACTTTGCTGAGCTGGCTGACTACTGTTACTTTGTATTAACAGCCATCTGTCCTCAGCCTGCATCCTCCAAACCCCACAATTCCCTGCACACGTGATTTCAATAAGGAAAGGAACATCACAGTGCAATGCATTGTGGGTTATGTAGTTCCTGCATGCTGTCTGTAAGCTGTTACAATTTGTAGTTGTTACAATTTGTAACATCAGTGTTTAGTCCCTCCTTCCCTGCCAGGATTTCAAATGATGCAGAAAGAGAAGAATTGTTAAACAGCTGGATTTCAGCATAGAAAATGTCATTTATTCATACGTTTTGAAGAAACAGGTAACTGTGATGGATATATTAGGGGTTTCTATGTTATGTAGGCCTCTTTATCACATTTTGGTTTGAAAGCCGGAGTTCCCCTTTAAGTTATTCTATTGTTTCCATGAATACTGAAATAAAGTTATGCACAGTCAGACTTGAAGCAGCCTTCAGATAGAAGGGAATAACAACAGGAGCTTAAAACCAAATTCCTGTATGTACACACAGCAAGACATTTTTTTTATTGCTTCTTCTCTGCTTAAAAAGGTTTCCGCGCTGTGCAAAATCAGCAATAAAATCAATGCTTTTTAACTAATTGGTACATTTACACAGAAATGTATTTTCCATTTATTATTCATGTTCCTCCCCAATGAGGGATTTAGGGGAAATAGGGACTGAGAAGTAACAGATTATGTTAAACATGCATGAATGTAAAGTCATGCATTCAGGGTTAGTAAACAACTTCCATCTGTAATGAGCTCTGCATGGTGAATCCTTAAAGGGATACTGTCATGGAAAATGTTTTTTTCAAAAGATATTTTTTTATATTTTATTTTGAAATCTGACATGGGGCTAGACATGTTGTCAGTTTACCAGGTGACCTCAGTCATTTAAATTGTGCTCTGATAAACTTCAGTTACTCTGTACTGTAAACTGGAGTTTTGTCACTCCCCCTCCCATTCCCCACCAGCAGCCCATCAGCAGAACAATGGGAATGTAACCAGATAACAGCTCCCTGACAAAAGATAACAGCACTCTGGTAAATATCAGAATAGCACTCAACAGTAAACATACAAGTCCTACTGTGACTCCTTTAGTTACATTGAGTTGGAGAAACAATAGCTTATCTGAAAGCAGGTCCATCATTAAGTTCTGGTTCTTTCTGAAAGTACTGAAAATGACCTGATATGACTACCTACATACCAATATTAAAACGAATATATATATATATATATATATATATATATATATATATATATATATATATATATATATATATATATATATATTTGTTGGTTCAGGAATACAATTTTGTCTAGTAGAGAGAATTATTTGCAGTGTAAACCATGTAATTTAGAAATAAAAACTACATCATAAAAATCATGACAGAATCCCTTTAGTGAAGAAAAAAAAGCAATAGTACTGTTATTATTATAGATTTAGCTCAATTATTATCTGCAGTGCTTTACAGAGAAGGGGGTAAAACATAATACTTTAGATATATAAACAGTATAATTGTATTAGAGTAGGTTCACACTGTTACTATTGCTTGTCTTTAAGAGACAATAGGGGGAGAGCCCTGGTTGCCAGCACTTAAAGGAGAATTCAACCGTAACATTACAAAAACCGTACCTCCTTACTCTACATAGGCCCCCCTCTCTCCTTCCCCCAGCCTAAGTGTTACCCCGGGCAAATGCCCCTAATTTTTACTTACCCCTCGGTGCAGATTCAGGCTTCAGAGTTCACGGGTGCCATCTTCAGCTGATTCTGCAATTTTCGTGAGTTTCGTCACAGCGCAGTTGTCGCGAAACAGAAAAATTGCTCCAACTGCGCATGCGCCGCCACACCGGTCCCATACCGAAGATTTTCGAGCAGAGGATTCCGCCCGTGAACTCGGATTCCTGAATCTGCACCAAGGGGTAAATAAAACATTAGGGCAATTGGCCTGGGGTAACACTTAATCTATGTAGGATAGGGGGGTATGTTTTTTTTAAAGTTTGGGTTGAATTCTTTAAGTTAACATTTAGTATGTTATTGAATGGTCAATTCTAAGCAACTTTTATCGTTTTTTTTTAATTATTCTTCTGACTCTTTCCAGCATTCAAATGGGGGTCACTGACCCCATCTAAAAAACAAATGCTCTGTAAGGCTACAAATGTTTTACCCATCTTTCTACTGAGGACCTCTCCTATTCATATTCCAGTATTTTATTCAAATCAGTGCATGGCTGCTAGGGTAATTTGGACCCTAGCAACCAGATTGCTGAAATTGGAAAACTGGAGAGCTGCTGAATAAAAAAAAGCTTAATAACTCATAAACCACAAATAATAAAAAATTAAAAACCAATTGCATATTGTCTTAGAACATCACACCGGGCCGGTGCAGTTTTCTGGGGAACAATGCAAGGCAGTTAAATAGACCTTGCTGCAGCATTTAAACCTACACATACACACACTGGGCAGGAAGATATGTTTTCCCACCAGTGATTTACAATATTGCCGGTGGGGAAGCATTTGGAGGAGATTAGTCGCCTTCAGAAGAGGAGATTTATTATGGGCGACTAAATCCTCATCTATCATAGACCTTATGAATGAAATTTGTCAAACAGCTCAATTTTTTAGTCACCAGCAATCTTGAAATCAGAACTGTATAGATTTTCATGCTGCTAGAATTTCACACAGGGTTCATTTATTATTATTATTATTGCTGAATGCATCGGTTGCTCTTGGCCCAACTTAGCTTGGTCTCCTGAGACAATGATTTTGCTAACAATGTAAGGTAATGAGTCTTTATACAAACAAGGATCAACCAGTGACTTTGTTGTTAACAATAATAACCCATCTATTCTCTTTGCTATAATCCACTGTATTGCACCACTTACACAACTCCACTATTGCTCCATTATTGCTAATTACCGATCCATCTTCCTGGCAGCAGAACGGTAGAATCTCAAACGTGCTTTAGAGAGGAATGTTTGCAATGCAGGTATATATTAAGCAAAGAATGAGACGCATATTTCAGTACAAAGCAAACTGCCTATATATACACAGCACAAAATCCTCACTAATGAGTTTTTTTTTTTGAAAGGTTTAACTAGTACTGACTCCATCGCATAGAATATTCAGTTCTCATGAAATTAAAGGGCAGAATGATTACATATCAATCTGGGGTAACAAGAAGGAATCTAAGCAATTTCCTATTGTCCACCAGTTTTTAATACTGGATAAATGAATACATTTCCAAAAGCATTTGCTCAATATGTCCCTTTGCCAGTTTGCGAAATTATATTCAACCTCCCTCTGTTCTGTGCTATGGGGTATTTGAGTTCAATCTAAGTGCTGAACTACAACTCAAATAACTAGGCCCTGATAATAAACAAGGACAAAGAAAGGTTTAATCTGTGATTATAAATGACCCTAGACTATCCTGAACAGGCATGTTTTTCAGCAGAGAGGTTCTATATGTATTATACCTATAATATATAGTGAATAAACTATTCGATGTGATGCATTAAAGTCTATGAATGCCTAATTTTTCCAATAAGGATTAATTATATCTTAGTTGAGTCAAGTATAAGGTACTGTTTTATTATTACAGAGAAAAAAGGAATCATTTGTAACAATTTGGATTTCGATGAAATGGAGTCTATGGGAGGCAGCCTTTCTATAGGTTTCTGGATAACAGATCCGAGGCCTTTCTCCCTTTGACGTTAGTCTTTGTTAATAAAACATTATTTAATTTTTTAAGTCCTGAGAGTGCGGACCTTCTTTACTGAATAATTATTTCAAAAAATTTTGGACACTGCACCCAGGCAAGTTGAACCTAGTGACGAGAGTGCCTACTCCCCAAAAGTTCTTGTTTATATATATATATATATATATATATATATATATATATATATATATATATATATATATATATAGAAGACATGGTCCCAGCACTCACGAAAATGTTTCCAATGGCGCCTGGGTGCAGACCATGTAATAACAAAATCCAAATCTTCTTTAAGGATCACACTCACAGGACTTATACGGAATATAGATGTTTTATTAGAAAATACATAATGTTTCGGCTGTAGTATCAGCCTTTTTCAAAGTTTTTCAAAGTCACCCGTGAAGCAACTTCGGAAAACGAACCGCGCGTGTGATTAGCGCCGGCGTTTTTTTTCATTTTAAGCCAGCGCAGAGTCAGGGAAGGCATTTGGGGAGATTGGTCGCCGCAAAGACTAGGCGATTAGTCGCCAGGCAACCAAATCTCCCAAAAACACCCAGTGTGGACTTACCCTTAAAAGAAACACTTGGTTCATGCCAGTACTAATGTGTCAATCTCTGAATGGTGTCGAGGGACTAATATAGGATCTATCTGCTCTATTACTGAATCAATTAATAAGTACTATATAATTCTCTTGTGGCCCCTAGCTCACATGTAATGCTGCCAAAAAAATACATAGAAAAACACAACCTTCATGTTCAAATCCCATAAGCTTTGTTAATGGTGACTGATTACTCCCCTATCCAGGTAAGTGGAACATGCCTATGCCAGCCAATCATGTGTCAAAACCCATCCTAGCCCAGGAGTACATGTATGGGAAAATATGTGAGCTAATGTTAAAGTGTATACATATCCAAAATATTAATATGGTGATATAATTAAAAGCAATAACATGTGTACCACCAATATTAGTGTGCATGATTTCTTATATGTACCATGTGAACCCTCCCTCAGTTCATCAAAATATGAAGTGTACCACCCCTAAGGCATATATCAACCCCATTCTTTTAATGCAATACTGAAATAGACAATCAAATAATATAGAGAAAAAAGGGGAAAAAAGACAATAAAAAATAGACAATAAAGGTATATAATGTGAAAAATAAAGTGAAGAGTCTCTATCCATGTTGTGCTCACCACTAATTTTTAAAACCATTAGGGGGGGGGGGTGCAATGAGGCTGTGACCACAAAATACATATAGTCAAACACAAGAGTCCTCTGCACTCAACCCATTATCAATATATTAAAGACAGAGACATTTTGTGCATACTGCTACTGAAAAATGCCTTCCCCTTTAAACAAAACAGGGATTGTTTGTTCTTATATTGCAATATATTTAAGCTGGCCAAATACGTTAAAGTCATCCCATATCTGGCCAGTCCTAAGCTCAATTTTCATCTGATTCATTAAGAATTCTGTTGCTTCATTATATATTTTACAAAGGGACTAAGTTTTACCTGCAACTTACTTGCTGCTTTCAAAGTAAAAAAAAAAAAAATATATATATATATATATATATATATAAGTCCTAACTGGTGCACTCACAGCGAAAAGTTAACTGCCTGGGTGCTGGTAAAGGTTAAAAAAAAGACCGCACTCAGAAGTCCTTTTTTTCATTTGTTATATATATATATATATATATATATATATATATATATATATATATATATATATAAAATATACAATTGTATTTCAACCATAGCAATCTCTCTCAACCTGCTTGTGTCTGTATCCCCTCTATAGTTGCACCAAACTGCTGGTCAGCTTTGCTAAATAAGGTGCAAAGAATAGGGAGCACAGAAGCAAAATTATGTTTACTTTGGTAAATTGAGCAGAGTTCTGGGAAACCACACTGAGTTGTGGAAGACAACATGGCAAGATGTTAAATTGTTTGACTTTTGACCACATTTGTGCAATGAAGGCATGGATAGATGTCGTACATACCCAACTATATAATGGGATGTTAGGATAAGCCTTGTCTAATAACAGTCAGAGGTTTTTGTTATACCATGTAATCTTCTTTTCATGTGAAAGTGGATCATGCAAGGAAAAGTCATTGAAGCAACATATTCCTATCGGCATTCTACAGCTGCTTCTCTTTCTGCAGTTTATCAGGTAATGCAAAGTATTTTTGACAGCTCACCTCACTGTAGTAAGTAAAATAAATGTCTCATTACTATGCACTTCACACACATATCATTGTGGCTGGAACAGTGAGAGCTTTCCGATCTACTTGGTATTTTTATCATGAAAGGAAACCCTAGGGAACACACATTCAATGCTGCAGGGGGCGATTTGAGGCATTAAGGGCAGAGACACGCTGCAATTCGGGGAGATTAGTCGCCCGGTGACCTTGGCCTGTCAAACGCCACTTTTTAAACAGTCCTTATGTTACCTAACTACACAATGTAACAGTCCCATAATCCAGGGCCATTTAAAGGGAAACTTTCACGGGAAAACAAGTTGTTTTTTTTCAAAATGCATCAGCTAACAATTCTGCACTGAAATTAGATTTTTTTAAATGTAATTTTAAAATATGAACATATTGTTAGTTTCCCAGGTGCCCTCAAGTCATGTGACTGTGCTTTTTCATACAATTTGGTCACTCTTTACTGCTATACTGCAAGTTGGAGGGATATCACCCCCTCCCTTCCCTCCCCAGCAGCCCATCAGCAGCCTATCAACAGAACAATGGGTATATAACAAGATAGCAGCTATCTGTAGGCCCGGATTTGTGGCATGGCCACAAAGGCCCAAGCCTAGAGCAGCAAATTTTAGGGGTGGCATGCCACCCAGCCGCAATACATGGAGCACTGGGGACTCCTGCACGCATAATCAGGGGGTCGCTAGGGCACTGTAGCCTAGGGGCGCCCAAATCCAAAATCTGGCCCGGAAAATATGGCAGCCCTGCATCCGCCCCTAAAAAAATGTGTAGCCTTCCAGTATCCATGCAGTGCTTTGTACATGTTCAGGGGTTTGAAGGCTTTATAAAAATGGAATAATAGCAAGGTAACCCAATAATGTGACTAAGCAAAGCAATATGACTACTACTAGTGGAATTTCACTTAACGGATTTGGGGTCCACAAATTGTGCATAATCCCTGTTCATACAAAAACTGTAACTATACCACTTCAAATAAAGTGTTCCTGCTGTAGAAAAATAAACAGATTGCACATCAATACATAGAAAAGCCATTGGAAGTAATGTTCCTGCCCAGCTAGCAATGACAGACAATATCTGAATGGTATATATCAAAATGCCATTTCTATGGTTCTGATGCAAAGCTGAAAGTAATGTATTTACCAAATATGTTGCCTGTTCCCGTAAAAATGCAAAATAGACTTTGTGTATTCCAGCAGATGACGGTGCATAAAGTCACTTGTCTTGTGGATCTGTGCCCAAGCAGACAGAGACAAACAATTGACACAATGCAGTTTCTTCAGCGTGCAATGTCTGCCTCCATTCTTGTGCATATAGATCACTAGAAACGACATCAGTTACTACAGACAGTACCAGTTTTATATACCCACTCTGGCCATAACCCTCCTGCCTTTTCATACTATTTAATGGGAACATACATTTATACACATCATCAAGATAAAGACATTACATTGAGATTAGGAATAAAAAGTAACTTTCATTAATAAAAAATCTCTCAATGTAAAAATACTCTTTAAATGAAAGTTATTTTGTCACCTAGCCAATATTTTCACCAGCCTACTCAATAAAATACAGCCAAGGCAGGGTCCAGTATTACCAGTTTACAGTAAATTTGTAATCACCTGTAACAGATGGGTTGGGTCAGCCTTAACCTTCCATGGGTTACTATAAACCGGTTCCAGAACCTAGGCAGGGGCTCCAACTCCCAGCAAATCCCAGTAAGCACACTATAATTAGACTCTTTATCTTTAGGTGGGGCCCCCAGTTCTGGTATGGAGGAAGGGATTACCACTCTGGTATAAGTGCACAGCAATCACTGTTGATCAAATAACTTTGGATGCCAGTGGTTTTTTAAAACAGCCAAATGATTTATTGAACTGATGGTACACTTCTAAATGGTCAATTACTTCACATATTCAAGGTGCATGCTCAGATGATACACACCACGAACAAGTAGTGGCAGCAGGTCATTTACACAAATGTATTACTCATAGATCCTCTCTGATCCTTTGTTAATCAGCTTTCTCACTGGGTTGCATTGTCTGACTCTGGTGCACAATCTCACAGCTGGTCTCATGCTCCAAGGATCTCTCTATCCCTGAGCCTAACCACTTGAGTCCCTAACATGGGAGCCTTGTTGGAGCCTTAGCTGCTCACTAACTTTCCTGTACCTATCTGTCACTCCTATAGTGACCTATTACAGTTTCTGACCTGACACTTGCTTGCTCCTATACTGATGTCTACCTCCACCTCAGGCCCTAACAGCAACACACCACCTCCTCTGCGAGCTGACACACACTCCTCCCCTTGCTTAGCTGGCATTATTGCAACCTCATTCCTAACCTCAAGGGAATACCTTATATAGATGGTGACTGGGCCACTTCTGGCACATGGCATTACAAAAGCATTAGCATGGGATTCTTTTGGAGCAAGTCTTCTGCTTCTATTGATGCAACATGAGAGGGAACTTTGAAATTACTACTCTGTCCAGAGTGCAGGTAGTTTCAGAATTCATAAGTAGGTGTACTTGTGAACAATTCTGCAGAAGATGTAGGACAGACACAATGGCAGTTATATGCAAGAAATACCACCTTTAAATAATGCCACAAAGTACAGAGGAACCCACAAGGGCTGGGGCTTACTGGGTTTATTTCCCGGTGTCCCACAAGCCCAGTCCAACCCTGGCAACTGCACTTGTGGTTGTGTTTGTAAATTACCCTTATTGAGTACAATTCTGATGGGGCATTGCTTTTTAGCTAATATGTAACTATGTATCAGTCTACCTTGCCTACCCCATGAAAATAACTTGTTTTAGTTTTAGCTGTGTTATTAAAATATATTATATGCAGGACTCAAGGAAAAGTATGGAGCAAAAAAAGGCTGAGCTGCAACTAAGCTTTTAAGAGGTTAATTTATCACTCTCGAAGATTAAAAAAACAGTGCAGGATGAACATCACAGCGAGATACTCCTCTCGAACCTAATCAAATGCACAATCTTGCCCATAAATCAAATGGTCGCATTTACCATAAGTGATATGGCACCACCTCAGGGCCCCCCGGCAGCCCGCACGCCACTAAAATGCAGTCCGAAAATTGCAATACAGAGGGGGCGGGGGGGGCGGCTGTGCGTCACGCACCAGGGCCTGCCCCCCTCTAGTTGCGTTACTGTATCCACTCTTGTTAAAATGTTCAGCAGTGGAGCAAAGTATCTCAGCATTCCCTAAGTTTTATATTCCTTTGAATCAAATACATTCTTATTGTGTCCCTACTGTGATATGAATGCAGATGTACTGTAATCAGAAATGCTAAAATTATCCTTGTGCTGCACAAATAACTAGAACCTTAATTTGCTTCCATAGTTTGCTAAAATGTCACCTTGCTAATTTGCACAATGCCTACAAATAGCAATGGGAAACATTACTTTTTTTTTTAATCTTAGAAACTCGGTGCTTGATACTTGGTCTGTGGTTCCTTAAAGGGGAACTCATTACAATTAGTAAGAAAAATCGAAGCCGATGCAACATGGATTTACCTACGATTATCTTTATATTTTTAGTACTAATTTTTATTATTTCTTCAATATCCTCCATCTGCAAATGACTCTCTTAGGCTATGGGCACACATGCGTATTTAGTGAGCGTTTTCGTCGTGGTGCACATCGCCGTGCTGACCGCCACATATAGGCTAGCGATATTGTTCCATTGCCTAAGCTTAAACCGCTTGCGTGGATACCCAGTAGTCAGCTTTTTTTAAAAAATCCGTGGTGCGGACCGTGCCAAAACACTCTCTAAATACGCATGTGTGCCCATGGCCTTATGCTGAGATGCATAGGCTGATCATTCCGACTCGAATAGCATCATTTGTGATTTAATGTTTATGGACAATGCAGAAGATTCAGGAGTGATTGGATGCTACATGAGGCTTTACTTAGGCCAAAAGGCTAGACGTGTCTTTTTTTTCAACCTAAATTACTGTTTTTTTTGTTTTCAATAAATTTTTATTATTTTTCCAAAAGAAAAAGGGTTATCATTTGTTACAGACAAAGGAATATCAGAGTGTATTAGACATGTACATCGTATAGCATGTTGCAATACATAATAACATGGAACATGTATCATATTAAGGCATGTTGTATGTAACAATTGACCAATATGTTCAACATAAAAAAACAACTAAAATTATACATATTGAGTAATAATAATAAAAAAAAATAAATAAAAAAAAATAACTGAAGCAAGAAGGTGGTTTACGTCAACATCGTATCCTTTCCATTGGTATTATAACAAAACAACTGTACGTTATATCTGGATGGTCAGAGTGTCAGCAAATGAGGAGGGAGAGTTCCACCATATCTGTAGTCTATCCAGGACTGCCATATTTTCAGAAACATGGGAACCCTGTCTAGAGCAATACCGGTTAACTTTTCATTTACCATTATCCAGTCTATTTTGTAGTGCAGCATTCATAACTCTCAGTTAAAATTGTACATGTGGGGGCACATTTACTAAGCTCGAGTGAAGGATTCGAAAGGACTTCGACCATCGAATTGGCTACTTCAACTTCGACTTCGAATCGAAGGATTCAAACTAAAAATCGTTCGACTATTCGACTATTCGATAGTCGAAGTACTGTCTCTTTAAAAAAAACTTCCTACTTCGCCAACTAAAACCTACCGAGCATCAATGTTAGCCTATGGGGACCTTCCCCATAAGCTTTCTAACCTATTTCTGATCGAAGGAAAATCGTTCGATCGATGGATTAAAATCCTTAGAATTGTTCGATTCGAAGGATTTAATCGTCCGATAGAACAATTTTTCCTTTGATCGTTCGATCGAACTAAATGCGGTAAATCCTTCAACTTCGATATTCGAAGTCGAAGGATTTTACTTCGATAGTCAAAATATCGAGGGTTAATTAACAGTCGATATTCGACCAATAGTAATTGTGACCCGTGGTGTCCTGCAGTGCCAGACTTTTAGCAAATTTTGCCCCCAATGCTATGGTTTGATTTTCCTGAAAATTCAGTGAAAGCACATGTGAATAGTGGGTGGAGTCCAAAAGGAGTGGCCAAGAAGGGGGAGTGATCAAAACGCCGCCTAGTCTACTACATCTTCTGCTGCCTATGCGTTACCTTGTCTACTTTGTCAAAAAAATTACACAACTAAAAAGCTGATTCACTTTGTCAGTGTGCAACAGTAACTTGGACTATAGGCGATTTTCCTGACCTGTGGCAGGTTGGGTAATACACTGTTTGGCACCTGATCCGAAAGGAGGGAATACAGGCGTTGAGCACTTCATCATTCAGAAGAATTCTAGGGTAAGACTGTGCAGGGGGGAGGCAGGGAGGGGGGCCAACGGAGGGGGGCCAGTGGGGACTTAACATTGTGGAGGGTTTAATTCTCCTTTAAAAGGGTGAACATGGTAGAGAGGCAAGAAGGCTTACTGTAAAGGCAGAGAAAGGCCAAGGTTCAGCATCAGCACACAGTGGGTAAACACAGAATAAAGTCCAGAGTCCAAGCAAAGGTTCAGGGCTGGCATTGTTCAGCAAGAGTAAAGGTGGCCATACATGGGCCGATTCGGGTCCTACACCGGTTCTGCAATTTATCTGCCAGTGAATGGGGCCCTCCGACGGGCCTATCAGACCGATATCTGAATTAAAATTGTCCAGATCTCAATCAGTCAGGTTTGATTTTCCCTACCTATCAAGTCAGTCCTGGTCCTCATCATTATAATCCGATCTTTGGCCGTAGGGATTAGCACAATAATGCCCACCCTTTGGTGGGCATATCGGGGGAAAGATCTGTTCATTTGGCAACTTTTCCAAATGAGCGGATCTTATATTGTATTGCCACCTCTCAATATCCGGATCCGATGTAGAGCAATGGTTAAAGCAGCACCTCCTATGGGCAAAGTGACAAGCAGGAAGGTAAAAAAACTGACAACAGTTCAATGTAATATTAGGATATATATATATATATATATATATATATATATATATATATATATATATATATATATATATATAAGCAGACTCTGCTGGGGGTGACTTATTGTTGATTAATAAATTTGTATTGGATAAGCTTGTCATGCAGGGAGATGAAGAAGCTGTAGAGCGAGTCAGTGGCCATTGTTCTTCAGTCAGAGCTGGAAGCAACTGTTGCCAGCAATATTGGGCTCTGGCAAAGGGTGGGGGGACAGTACCTATGAGCACCTGATATAGTCTGTATAGCAATTTCTTACGCTCAGGGTCATGCAGGATTAGTTCCACCAGAGGGGTAATTATAATTTTAGTGGCATCTTGAATGACAAATGATCAAACTTTGGAAATATTTTTCAGGTGAACCTGACATGTTTCAATAAGTGACTGGACATGAGAAGTGAAGGACAGTTTGCCAAGGGGGGGAGGTCTAGAGAGAGAATAATAAGGAGCCCAGGACGGACTCTTGAGGAACCCCAACAGAGAGAGGTAACGGAGAAGATGATAACTTGTAAGAGGCAGTAGCAGCACAAGAGGTGTTTTGGCACTCTAAGTTTGCAAGTATTACTGCAAGTGTTCCTATCCTCAAATCTCCTTAAAGATTTACTTGGTGTGATCGAGTGAGAGAGGTTTTGGAGTTTGAGTTCCTATCAACCAGCACCATCTTGGATCAACAGAGAGAAGATCTGTGGAGTGGCTTTGGAGGGTACTACCTAGCAGTAAATTGTCCCAAAGGAAGATTCATAAGGGAACATAGTTTAACATGGTGAATTGTAAAGCAATAATTACCTTTTATGAATTTGTACTGAATGAATTTTGGGTCCTGGCCAGCCAGGTTTTATTTGTATTGATTGATTGAGAGCCTTTTAAGGGTAAATTAAATTTCTATATTTAAATATTAACTGGTGTTTAATGACACCTTTTTAAATTATTTCTACTTGTAAGAGACACTGAGGTAAGATGTAAACCAGTACAAGGCAGACTCTGAATATTTTAAATAAGAAACAAAATTTGAAAAGCAATAAACGAACAATAATATCCCTAAAATATATGTATACCCCATCTTACTTATTAAACAAACAGTTCCATTTTTTTAGTTGACTACTGTATATGACACACTTCTTTCTCCACATACACAAGTTATAAAGAATAGAAAGCATGCTGATCTAATTAGTGTTATTCACAGATTTGTGCTGCTTCTCTCACCAGGTTTCATTCCTACGGTCAACCAATAAATAACAACAAATAACCTTAATACTATGCGGAAATCTAACTTAAGGCAAGAATGTAACATCACATAGCATCTTTCCCTTTATCTCAATATCTGGCAGGCTTACTTTTCCAAACAGTTCCAGGCCCCTGCTGGCTGCTTACTGACTGTATCTGAAATTCCATATAAAGTGCATTTAAAGGACATTAAGGGAAAAAACACAATACCACTTAGCAAGGAACAGCAAAAGGGTTGTTCACCTTTACATTAACTTTTAGTATGATGTAGAGTGATATTCTGAGACAATTTGCAATTGGGTTTCAAATTGTACTTGTTGTTTTTGAGTTATTTATCTTTTTATTCAGCAGCTCTCCAGTTTGCAATTTCAGCAATCTGGATGCTAGGGTTTTGAATAAGATACTGGACTTTGAATAGGAAAGAACAATAACAATACATTTGTAGCCTTAGCCTTTAGATGGGGTCAGTGAACCCCATTTGAGAGCTAGAAAGAGTTGGAAGAAAAAGGCAAATAATTAAAAAACTATGAAAAATGAAAGATGAAGTCCAATTGTAAAGCAGGTCAGAATTAGCCATTTTAATAACATACTAAAAGATAACTTAAAGGTGAACCAACCCTTTTAATTTCCAGTATTTTCAGAGAGAATAGCATCCCTTTTATTGTGCATACAGTACATAAGGTGTTGCTGCAAATTTATATTCACTACAGTGTCTCTCTCACTCTTAATTGATATATTTTTTAAATAAGAATTTGCATTTATGCTACTGGGCTGAATTAGTTTATGTTTCATGACAGTATGGCATGTTATTAGACACAGATGTGTAGAATAATTTGTGCCACTTCTAATATACAATATGTATTGCTAGGCATGTACCTCAATGTACTATATGAATGTAACATTACTTTGATTTGATTTGTTATTAGCAAATAGACTCTAAAACCATGTTTATAAATGGCACTACTCTCCCAGGGTTCCTCTTTTCCATCCCTATTGCTTGAGTACTTTGCACTTTGGAAGGCTGAAAGTCTAAGAGGCAAAAGTTGGAACCTTTATTTAGCTGTGTAATATGAGAGGTTTTTCTACTGGAAATAAACTCTCCATTTTATAACAAAAAACTTGAATGTTTGCTTATTTATTAAAAAGTCCAGATATCTATTTTACCACAACTGTCCCCAAATGGCGAGAGAAAATCTACACATTGGTCAAGGATGGATCTCTCTTGGTTTGGGAGAATACACACATTTAAAATGAGCATCCTACGCTTCTCTGCCTTTTGGCTAAAATCAAGTGTAGTACCTTTGGAACCACTTGGTCCTCTGGCTGGCAAGACCAAAGAGGAGTATCTGTTCTTATGATCCTATGTGAAGAACGGAGAAACCATTGGTCCTCTGGACTAGGCTGACAAGCGGAAGCTTGATGAAAGCTGGGTCACTGTGCTCCCATGAGGGAGGCCCCTACTTGCGTTTTGAGTCAGGGGAGATGCACATACTCCCATGCTTAATCAAGCTTCACTTCCTTTGCTCTTACCATTAGGTGGGTGGGAAGTCTTTTCTTTTTCTGGCTGCCAACCAGAGCCTTGCAAAAGGCAACCAATGGCCTTGCACCGCCCACTCCAGCACCTTTTTTGTGTTTGGTTTGAGCACCCTGGATGGGGTCACGGTCTTTTGGCTGGACTCGCAGGCCATGACACGCCTTGGGGGAAGCTTCGGCAGAACCCAGGGTAGACGGGACTCCCCCTAGCTTCGGTGAAGGGGAGTCCAAACGCCCCCACACCCCTTCAGGGGGGCAGGGATGGTGGGCCCTCCCTAGCTTCGGCGAAGAGGGACCCACCCGTTCAAGCTGTTCGCTGGCGGTAGCTGGGAACAGCTTGGGCAACAGAGCCCATGCCTTCGGGTAGGACTCGGAAGGATGATTCAATATCATTCTACCTAAATTACTATACATGTTTAGAGCGCTACCTGTTCCCATTACTAGCCGCGATCTCACCGCTATGCAGAAAATGTATTTCAGTTTATCTGGGCAGATAAACATCCCAGAATCACTAGACAAACTCTGTACAGAGGTGGCTTTAGTGGTGGCTTTAGTGTTCCAAACTTGTTATACTTTTACATAGCTGCACAATTGGTATCCCTTGTACATATACACGCCCCTATACCTCCCAAATGGGAAAATATTCTGAAACACCAACTACACCCAGTCTCTCTGGGTACCATATTATGGTGCTCCTTTGTACAATGCCCAGATATTATAGATCCACTCTTACTCCATTCTTTGGAGATCTGTGATAAGTACGTACTGTATATTCAGCTAAACTTCTTTCCCGAACTCTTCCAGCAGCACCAATTTTAGATAACCCTTTATTCCCTCTAAGCTTATCCTTTAAACCATTTCAATGGTGGGCATCCAAGGGTTTCAATCAGATATTCCACTTTTATACAATTTCAGGCCACAATTCTGGAAAACCATAGCCCACAACCTTCTGAAGTTATCGCTACCAGCAGATAAGTCATTTTGTACGTACAATCAATAAAGATAACACTTCATTGCCCACCCTCATATTTTGAGACTGCTTGTATAAAATACCCATATTTCGAGGGGCTTAATTTCCTATTTATACTGAATACTACATGACCTATCAAAGACTCAATCTGACATATGCATATCAGTAAAAATTTCCCTTTACATTGTTAACCTTGAGCCACCATTTTGTAATGCTCTACTGATCACCTGACAGGAAATAACAGGAAGAAATGCAAAAGCAGAGCTCTGTTCATTCATTGGTGCAACCTAGCATGTAGCCTTTGGTTTGTGTGTGAGCACAGGACTTGTTATGGTTATGGTTTTTATGGTTAATCACACGCTCAAAAACCAGGGAGACCCCCACAAGAGGCGCGGAAGGCATCGATACAAGACCACCAAGCCTGTACAGGAGGAAGTAGTGTTCGATCTCAGCTCTCACACGCTGAGCCTCACTGAACACAAAATTCTTAGCAAAGGACTGTCATTTGTACCTACTAACAATATCCATACTTTGGACCTGATGGTCGACATACATAGGTTCCATCGGACCCTGAAACTGAAGGAGCATTTTAGAACTAGGACCCAGCAAACGAACACCCTGTTCCGTCCAGTCAGCACATTTGAACCGCCCAACACCCCAAAATCTATATCCGCATATACAAGATTGCTTATTGACGAATCACTGAAACCCAGGGCCGTAAAGACTCGAATTTGAAAGAATCGAATTTGACAAAGACTGAAAACAGAGTTTTTGTTGGAATTTTTAGGACTATGTCTGAGATTGAATTATGTTAAATTCTAACTTTGTTATTACTTACAAACCAGTGGGACCAGTATGGGTTCTAATGTGGCACTGTCATTTGCGAATCTATACATGGCAAACTATGAACAACAAGACTTGGAACTGGCAGTTTGGCACGCACTCAGCAGGACTCCAGGCAGCGGTAAAATTCACTTTACTTTATTACACAAACATAAATCGTCCTAACGCATTTCGTGTGCTAACACACATAATCATAGGCAACTATGAACAACAGCACATTTTTCCTAAGTATGGGCAACACATTTACAAACTCTGGCGCTACATCGACGACCTGCTGATCCTGTGGGTAGGTTCCAAAGAACAATTCTTACGGATGGTGTCTGATCTACACGAACTACCTACCACCATCAAATTCATGGCACATGTGGAGGAATCAGAAGTGCCCTTTCTTGACATTCTCCTGATGAAGCAGGGGACACGGATTCAAACGACTATTTACCGTAAAGGTACTGACCGAAACACACTGTTCCATCATTCGTCCTGTCATCTTCCACACTTACTACACAGCATCCCCTTCTCTCAAATGATACGAGTGATCTGCTACAACACTGATCCTTTGCGTATGGAACTTCAACTCAACGAACTGACAGACCGGTTCTTACAACGTGGACACCCCCAACATGAACTACTTGAGAGCAAACATCGAGCAACCCGACTTACACCAACAGACCTGCTAGCCACTGATGCACATGCTACCGGAAAAACTGATGATCGTCTTATATTTCTTAATACTTATTCGCCCAGCACCCGGTCCTTCATCCAAACCATACACAACCATTGGACTGTTATTCAAAATGACAGGACCCTGCCTCCTCCATTCAAAGTTCCACCTCGTATAGCATACAAGAGGGGTCACAACCTCAGGGACCAATTGGTGAAGACTGATCCAGAACAGTGTTATCTTCTCAACAGCTACTTGGCTCCCCTCGGCGAAGAACGGCTGCTACAAATGCACTGACTGCACAACGTGCAGACAACTAATGACAGGGCCCACCTTTACCCACCCGCATTCGGGTAAACAAGTATTGATCAGACACAGGGTCACATGTACATCGAAATTCATAATATACATTCTCAAATGCCCCTGTGGTCTAGTTTATGTGGGCAAAACCATCACCACCTTTAGGGACAGGATGGCTAACCACAGGTCAGCAATCCGTGCAGCTCTCCTCAAAGGCACAGGTGCTACTCCTGTCTCCTAACACTTTGTTGAACATCGGCACACCTTAGCCTCTCTCAGGAGCATGGTGATTAATTTCAACCCGATCCCTACACGAGGTGGTGACCGTGAACGTAAACTACTACAATCAGAGCTCAAATGGATACATCGTCTGGATACACTGAACCCGAGAGGACTTAATGAACTTATATCATATGCTCCATTTTATTGAACTGAAATGACAACTACTCCTTTTAACATCTTATGACGAGGTCTAATTCCCCTGAAGTAGAATTCACTGGATATCTGACTACATGGATGATGACCTTCCTCTCTCCTCCTCTTGTTCTTATTCCCAACTATCTTTCCTCCTTTTTCCCACTTATGAGCATGCTTTCTGCCACAAAAGGCTATTTGGATACATGGGACCCATAAGTGCCCTAATTGCCACGTCTGGCATATGGCCAGCATTTACTAATAACGGTTGCAGTGTGTACTTGTGAATTTCACTCCAATGCACAGCATTATATCCTTCTTTACTGTCTGGGCAACTTGACACATTGTGTCTTTCTCCACCCCGAATCTACATAAAGCTATACTATATTGTGCAATGGCTTCTGGACAGGTTTTATGTTCTACCAATATAACTTTTCTCGCTACCTTTTGAATCCAACACATATGACTATGGACAGGCTGTGTGTTCTGTACCCCTGCTCCGTACCTAGTGTGACATTCCAAACATGGCAGTGATGCCCCTGATTTCAGACAAAGTCCTCTATGGGATAACTCGTGCCCTGCTTCCTTTATTACCACACGCCATATTGCGTAATACAGCAATGCTGCTCTCTCCCTGCTATATCTCGTATCTCTTGTTCTAACTCCTCTCACTTTTTCTGTACTATTCTTTTACTTTTGCTACTGTTTCTAGTCACCTCTATGTACAAGCATTCAAATGGAATATATTGCAACCGCCTCTATGCCAAGTCCAGAATCAGCGGTTGCCATGTGAGCAGCCCTTAACAACAAGGCCATGATGATTGATGGATGACTGACACGCCCATGCCCCAGAGCTGAGTGACACGCCCACCGGCATGGCCATGCAGATTGGTGGACGACTGATACGCCCACCCACCCCCCAGAGCTGAGTGACACGCCCACCGGCCTTGTCTTCCCGGCGCCTGCAGGGCTTGATTTGGAAGACAGCAAAGCTCAACCAGCACTGAAGTACACGGAACCTGTTTTTGTGACTCTAGCCATTGCATCCTCCATGCTACAGATATGGACGTTGTCGCAGAGTGATTGTCTTCCCCTGTCTCTGTTCGGCACCCGATACTGATACTGACAGTAAGTCCCATAATGTTTGCTTGAAATACCAGTGGTTTGCCACATACTACATTGTAACAATCTATCCCTGCTAGGTGATTAAGTAACATTAATAACCGGAAAACCTTTTTACTTTGTATCTTTCAATTGGATGTGACGCCCACCTTGTGGAACAGTATGTGGACCACACTATGTTAATGATTACTCATCTATTATGCTGTGTCTTAATAACCATGTTATTTATATATGAGACTACTGATTGCATGTGGGCAATATTATTTTATTTTTATTCTATTTTTATTGTATGTTCAGGCTTTATTTTTCTATGTGCTGTATACTCTTTTCCACACCCCTTGACACCTGATGATGACATCACGTTTGTTTTCCCGTCACTTGGGGTTTAAATGTTTGGTCTTCACTGTGTATTGCACTTTGAGAAAGGCTATAGGATATAACGTCAGTTATTTATTTTCAATAAATTTCACCGATTTTTTGCATCTTAAGACCTGTGAGTGCTCGCCTTTTTCCAGGATATCTTACTCACTTTGCTGATAGCACCCAGGCACCAAACACTTTTCTTACGAGTAGTGCCGGCCCAACATGGACGCTATATATGTACTGTATATATATATATATATATATATATATAAATATATCTATCTATCTATCTATCTATATATATATAATACATTTTAAGTAAGTAGCGCCACAAGGATCAATATTAAGTTAGCCCCAAGGACTGCTATCCACACAGCTTGCCAAAACCTGCTGACAGTGTAAAAGAAGAGTCGTGTTTCATCTGCTTTTATTTCTTATAAAGAACACGACTCTGTCACTGTTTTTTTTTGGGTAATTAAGTGGTTCATGAGTGACGGATTTTTGAAAGATAACTTGACACTCTATTATAAAACTATAATTATGTTCCACCACACAATGAGAATAAAGATGAGCTTGTCTGCAATTTGAACTGCAACTTCCCACCAACAATAGGCTGGCTCTGTGGACAAAGTGTGCCTGCTCATTTAATGACACAAAATGATATGTTTGAAGTCTGAACTATTAGAAATATACGAGTTGTGCTATTCAGTGGCATAACCTATTATTATGCACCAATATAGTCTATCTTAAGAAGAGATACTCAGACAAGGTACAAGCTGTTCTTGAAGTGGCCATTGTTTGTAGTGGGGAAAGGGGATACTACTGTAGGTTGTGCTTTTTGGCAGGGAGGGATACATGATGGATTCAGCTATTAAACTGAATATAGGTACAAGGTAGTACCTCTGCCAGTTGGAGAATGAGGCTATAGCAGCCAAATATTTACTTCCTGCAGAATCTGTGCCAATTTCAGACAGTTGGGTTGAAAAGCCAACCACCTACCACCTCTCGGCAGCAAATAAACTAACCTAATCCTGGACATTCCTTGCAATCACTTGAAACTACTTAATCAAGGAAGTCAGTTTGAATGTTGGTCTAAGCAGCACTTTCCTGCAAGAGAGTCCCTGACACAGCCAATTATGGAAAATATTGATCTAAAAATAATGGTTATATGTTGAGACATTTCAGATAAACTACCCAATCATAGAACATGGAATGATCATTACAGATGTTTTAGCCTCTGTCTCTGTTTGTTTTATACTTTAATTTGTTGAGGGTTCCACTGGCAGGAGAAGTTTGGAAATGTCACTGGTACTCGGAGCTTTTAAAAGAATTTATTTTTAACATGAAGTAGCTGCAGATATACAATGCATTCTCTGTGTGCCTTACATAAAACTCCCTTTACTTTATAAATAAAACCCTTTGACATTTTCAATTATCAGAGGAAATCCCACTAGTGCTGTACCATACCCGAGCAAACAGCTCTAGAAGCTCTCTGTTTGTTTAGGATAGAAGCTGCCATATTAGCTTGGTGTGACTTCCTACCTCAGTCTCTCCCTGATCACTCATAGCTCTGGCCTCAGATTATAACAGGGAGGGGAGAAGGGAGCAGGGAGAATGAAGGGAGAGAGATAGAGGCACAAACTGAGCATGCTCCAGCCCTGGAGGTATAATCTGAAAACAGAAGCCTTTGCATACACAATAGAAGGAAAGAAATGTGTTTCTTTTGACAGAGGACTCAGAGCAGAATTACTTTGAGGGTTTACTGGTGTATTCTTACTTACTTTTTACCTTTCCTTAATACCATGTTCTAAGTGAGGTGAGTGCCATAGGAGAATAAACATCCACCATTTTGAATCACTTTTGCGGCATGTCATAATGAACCATATTAAATTAATTCTGAGCTCACTGATAAGTTAAATATTTCCCTTTAAACTCCTGTTTTCTTGTCTATTGTTTATGCTGTTCCCTTGTGTCCACTTGTACATAAATGGAGAATGATTATAGAGGCAAAATCCATATAAATTTATTGATATCTCCCTGCCGCACATCCTCTCAAGGCACAAAGAAAAGTAAAAATCGTAATAAATCTGCTATTCCTTTCAAAGTTATTTTCTGGGGCAGTTAGGTTGGAGTGGCAAAGAGGCAATTATAAAGACTCACTTTTGAAATAGAGAAACTGGCACAGGGAAAAAAACTTCTGTATTGTAGGGTCTCTTGATAGTACAATGATTACTCACCACATCAATGAAGTGGCCCAGGTGCACAGCCCTGGGCCCTCAGCACAAGGGGCGGATAAACCGAAATATCAAAATGGAGCAGGCACTCAAAGGAAAAAACTTCCACCAGGCAGATAAGTAAACAGTTGAAAAAGGTGGAAAGCCACCTTAAAATGCCACATAAACAGAAAAAAAGTGGAGGAATTATTTAAAATAAATACTGGAATACCCCGGGAGAAGAATAAAAGATTTCTCTAAACTAACAGTACAATCTAGTTAATGAGCAACAGAGACAATAAAATGATCAGAAGTAACAAGATACATCATATTCACTATTTAGCCAAGACCAAAATCCACTTAGTCTCTAAATAAAGCAATTTTCTAATAGGGTCCCCCCCCTCTCTGGTCAGACAGGTATTAATCTTTGGATTCCTTGAATCGAGAAGTGGTCCAGACTGCCATTACAGCAATGTAAAAAATGAGTAGCTACCCTTGTGTCAATTTTAATTTTTTACATTTTTTACGTGCAATTAGATAAATGACATGACGGGTATTACAATTGATGTATTGATTTATATCATTTTTTACCCGTGATGTGAGAGGTGAACGTGTTATTAGTGATGATATAATTGCATGTTATACATCTGTTTGCACCACATTTAAAAGAACCCTTATGTTCCAACCATGTGGATTTCTGTGCATTGCTAATTCTACTAGGAGCTAGTGCATTTTTCAGGGTTCTTGGTCTTCTAGAAACAAACCTACAGCCTCTTTGCATTATGTCATCAAGTATAGGGTCAGTTTTCAATATAGCCATTTTCAATAATTTTTCCTGATGACATTAACCACTTCCTGATATTGGGAGCTGTAAGTAAGGATGCATGTGGTACTGTCCGTTGTATTTGATTGATTTCTAACTGTTGTTTCCATATTCGTTTTATATTTCTTGAATAAAGTATCACGTTGAGTGAACAATGCTCTTTTAAATGCTTTCAATAAAATAGGCATCTTATAGCCCCGGGCTAGTAGCCGGTCTCTCAGATCACAAGATTTCATAACGAAATCTTCCTGGTCTGAACATAACCGCCTTAACCTTAAGAATTGCCCTGTTGGAATATTCAGAATAAGATGAGGGGGATGAGCTGATGTTGCTCTTAAAATAATATTACCAGTGCATTCTTTTCTATATAAGGAAGTGGTTATAGTTTGTCCATGGACTTTGAGAATTACATCAAGATAGGAAATCGAGAAATCGTTCTTACAACATGTGAATTTAAGTCTTAACTCATTATTGTTTAGATTTGTAAAGAAATCATTAAAATTATTCTCCCCGGCATTCCAAATCAGTATAATATCATTGATAAATCGTGCATAGTAATAGATATTATGTTTAAATGGATTATCATAATTTAAGACAAATTGCTCCTCCCACCACCCCATATAGAGGCTGGCAAAGGAGGGGGCAAATTTTGCCCCCATCGCTGTGCCAGATCTCTGTAAATAAAAATCTTTCTCAAATAGGAAGAAATTATGTGTCAACAGATAATGTATAGCAGTTAGTAAAAACTCTTTCAAAGAGTCAGAGTAAGTGCTATATTTATCTAAGTGGTAGGCAATAGCTTTCAAACCTAAAGCATGTGGGATGCAAGAATACATTGATAACCCACATGTAGGAAGTCTCTCAATGACAATTTTGCAACTGAGTAATTAAATGAGAGCTGTCTTTTAGATATCCAGGAAGTCTAGTGACTAATGGCTGGAGGAAAAAATCCACAAACTCTGAGAGTTGTTCTCCTAAAGAACCCATCCCTGCTATTATCGGTCGTCCTGGTGGGGGACATTCATTCTTGTGAATTTTGGGTAAATGATAGAAAATGGGACATATAGGTGACTGTACTTTCAGGTAGTTTGCAGTTGTTGTCGTAATAAGGGATCTATCTTTCGCCTGATCAATTCATTGGAAAAGTTCATTTTGAAATTTTTTAGTGGGATTATTACATAGGTGAGTATAGGTAGATTCATCTCTCAGTTGGCGTAGGGCTTCATTCACATAATCTATCCTATTCATAACAACTATGACTCCACCTTTATCTGCTGAACGAATGACAATTTCATTGTCATTTTGTAATTTATCCAAAGACATTTTTTCAGTATAAATTAGATTATATTTTCTATTTTTGTTGCAGGAGTTTGTTTTAAATTTAAGTTTAGTCCGCTCTCTCTCTACCTGTTTTTGAAATGTTTTTACAGTATCATCTCTTAAATTGATTGGAAAGAAATCAGATTTAGGCCTAAATTTTCTAACATCCGTATCTGGGTTAACAACTACTCTACCTGCCATTGGATCATTTTCTTGTTGTAGTTCATTTAAGCTTATAATGCTACAGATTTCCTGAAAACTATTTAAATCAGTGAAAGGATGTGTTCCATCTATGTCTAAATCGGAATCTAGAGAGGGAGAGGAAGATAATGCAAAATGTTTTTTTAATAATAATTTTCTTGTAAACCTATTCACATCTATGAGAGTGTTGAATAAATCAAATGTCTGTGTGGGACAGAAAGATAGTCCTAACTGTAAAAGTCTTTCTTCCGTTTCGGTTAGAGTCCTTTTTGATAAATTCAATATCGTTTGTTCTTTTGTCTCTCCCGTAGAGTATACTTTTGTGATGTTCTTGGATCGTCCTCCTCGCCTGAAGTCTCGTCTACAGGTCTCTGCTGGTAAGATTTTCCCATCCTGTATGGAACATACGGTGGTCTGTAACGCATGTCGTTTTTTTGGATCCTTCGTTTTAGGTTCATCACGTGTAAAGACATCAATGGCACGCATCTCTCTGGATTTCTGTGAAGAAACCAAAGGAAGAGAGCCAGCCACCGTATCTGATTCATAGTTATCATCAGAGGACTAAAAGCTTGTGAAACTGACGTGTTTTTTCTTTGGTTTTAAAATAGAACGTTTGGGTGTGCTATACCTATTGGCTCTAGGCCATTCATAAACTATATTTTTTTCATAATCATCTTTGTCTCTATTGTATTTTTTCGTTTTTATATCCATTATATCTTCTTCCACCTGTTTAATCTTTGCTTCCATCTGTTTATTTAAGGTCATATAGTCTACATGTTCTTTATAGGTATCCACCTCTATTCGAAGGACATCAAGCTCTTTTCTAAGTTCAACATGTATCTCACTCTTATTCTCAACTATTAAGCCCATCAATTTAAGGGAACATTCTGTAAGTATAGTGTTCCATTTAGCCATAAATTCGCCATCTTCACTCAACGATGTGGGGAATTTCTTAATTCTTAGACCTCTGGGAATCATATCCAATGAGATATATCTCTCAAAAGAGACTAACTCCCACCAAACTCTTAATTCCTTTTTAGATAAATTCTCATACTTGAAAAATAAATCATGTAGACCTGTGGATTTGATACTGCCTCCTGGGGTGGAAAAAACTCTGTCTAAGTTCTTAGTCCTAACAGACAAAACTGAATCCATGGTGTATACAAACTTGAACTATGCACTGTAAAAAACTAAAATTATCGAACTACTATGATCTCTAAAGTGTTTTATACAATGTTTAAATATCAGTAAGACCAGTATAATATAAGTTATAATATAATCGTCACATGACAAAATATTGGGTGAGTCATCTAGAGTGCTCACTGTTCATGCAAAACTGGTAAGGGTTATATATCTCTCATAATTGTTGAATCCCCACTATAAGTTAAACAACACCAGTGCCAAAATAACAGACTATGTGTCTTTTGGGGAAAATAGAGAGCATAAACGAAAAAACACCTTGTATAATAAATATGTGAATTACATTTCATGTAGATGTCAAAAAACGAGGAAGATATTGAAACAGTATAAATATCGAGGCTCCAAAAGTAGGGACACAGTATTGTGATCAATTTATAATTAGAACTCCGCCTGGTTTTTTTATGAGAGCTCTAAGCAAACCCTTGATGTATATTGTATAGAGTATATCACAAAAGTATACAATCAAGAGTACATATCTAGTTTATATTAGATTATAAATATCCAAAGCTAACCTTAAAGAAGGGGACCCAGGTCTAAAAACCCTGGGTTAATCGCTTAAGGAGAACCCCTTGGGATCCCTGCTACAAGGCTCTATAAGATTGTACACTCACCGCATTAAACAAACAAACCCCAAACCAGAAGCTTAACACACGTGAAGTGCTTGTACCCACAGTTTGGACCCAAACATTGGCTGAATAAATATGAAAAATACTTCTGTATTGTAGGGTCTCTTGATAGCACAATGATTTCTCACCATGTCAATGAAATGGCCCAGGTGCACCGCCCTGGGCCTTCAGCACAAGGGGCGGATAAACCGAAATATCAAAATGGAGCAGGCACTCAAAGGCAAAAACTTCCACCAGGCAGATGTTCAAATGTGAAGAAGTTTATTGTGTCAACCAGCCTGACGCGTTTCTCTAGGAGTTTAGCCTATGATTAAGTGTTTGGAACACAAAACGCATTCAGCCAATGTTTGGGTACAAACTGTGGGTACAAGCACTTCACGTGTGTTAAGCGTCTGGTTTGGGGTTTATACACCCAAACCATCTTTACTTTCAAGTGAGTTTGTTTCAACTCATGTGCTTTACCCCTTTCTTTTTACCTTGTTTGCCCATTGTATACTCGCCTATTTATAACTAATGTTAGCCGGCCTTTTTATAAAACCTTTAATGAGTTTTCTACTCTGTATTCTATACTGATACGGCCATGAATTGCTAACATGGCGCATTTCGAGTGACGTCATTTAGGGCGCCTGTACCATACCGCTCCTTTAGTACTGATAACATTGCAGGGTAACCCTGCTTTTACAGGGTAAATAGTGGACTTAGCTGCCTTTAACTAGGAGTGTTTCCGTTTACAACTCCTGCAGTTTGTAAAGTAAAGCTTCACTTGCTTTAGCGTTTAGCAGGGCGCATTTTCCCTGACTTCACTCGTACAGCGACCCTGCAGTAGCACCAGTTTCAACTCTGTGTCTGCTCACAGCAGTCCTCCTGGCTTACCTGTGACGTCGGGTCTGGATGCTGCGCATACTTCTGGGACGGCGCTCTGCTGTGATTCCAACGGCGAAGCGCTTGTACCTTTTGCGCTTATCCACACCGTGTGACTGGGACTGGTTGCTGATAAAGGTGCTGTACGTTGTCACTAACCTTATTGCGCTTATATTTCAGGCACTAAATCTATATCCCATATATACTTTCTGTGGCTTATTTTACTGGTGCATTTATTTATAGATTTAAACCAAATTACTGTTGATATATACTTTGGGCAAGCTTCTTCGAATCTGCACTTTTTACTCTCCACTCTTCACTCTATGTATACTATATACGTTTAAATACATATTGAATGTGAGCTACTGGAGCAATTTAACACTGAAGAGTACATATTTGGATACTCCATACTGATTGATTCCGCTCCCATCATATGTTATGCCTGGGGTGTTTTTACAGCCAGGCATTTGTTTAATGCGGTGAGTGTACAATCTTATAGAGCCTTGTAGCAGGGATCCCAAGGGGTTCTCCTTAAGCGATTAACCCAGGGTTTTTACACCTGGGTCCCCTTCTTTAAGGTTAGCTTTGGATATTTATAATCTAATATAAACTAGATATGTACTCTTGATTGGATACTTTTGTGATATACTCTATACAATATACATCAAGGGTTTGCTTAGAGCTCTCATAAAAAAACCAGGCGGAGTTCTAATTATAAATTGATCACAATACTGTGTCCCTACTTTTGGAGCCTCGCTATTTATACTGTTTCAATATCTTCCTCGTTTTTTGACATCTACATGAAATGTAATTCACATATTTATTATACGAGGTGTTTTTTTCGTTTATGCTCTCTTTTTTCCCCAAAAGACACATAGTCTGTTATTTTGGCACTGGTGTTGTTTAACTTATAGTGGGGATTCAACAATTATGAGAGATATATAAACCTTACCAGTTTTGCATGAACAGTGAGCACTCTAGATGACTCACCCAATATTTTGTCATGTGACAATTATATTATAACTTATATTATACTGGTCTTACTGATATTTAAACATTGTATAAAACACTTTAGAGATCATAGTAGTTCGATAATTTTAGTTTTTTACAGTGCATAGTTCAAGTTTGTATACACCATGGATTCAGTTTTGTCTGTTAGGACTAAGAACTTAGACAGAGTTTTTTCCACCCCAGGAGGCAGTATCAAATCCACAGGTCTACATGATTTATTTTTGAAGTATGAGAATTTATCTAAAAAGGAATTAAGAGTTTGGTGGGAGTTAGTCTCTTTTGAGAGATATATCTCATTGGATATGATTCCCAGAGGTCTAAGAATTAAGAAATTCCCCACATCGTTGAGTGAAGATGGCGAATTTATGGCTAAATGGAACACTATACTTACAGAATGTTCCCTTAAATTGATGGGCTTAATAGTTGAGAATAAGAGTGAGATACATGTTGAACTTGAGCTTGATGTCCTTCGAATAGAGGTGGATACCTATAAAGAATATGTAGACTATATGACCTTAAATAAACAGATGGAAGCAAAGATTAAACAGGTGGAAGAAGATATAATGGATATAAAAACTAAAAAATACAATAGAGACAAAGATGATTATGAAAAAAATATAGTTTATGAATGGCCTAGAGCCAATAGGTATAGCACACCCAAACATTCTATTTTAAAACCAAAGAAAAAACATGTCAGTTTCACAAGGTTTGAGTCCTCTGATGATAACTATGAATCAGATACGGTGGCTGGCTCTCTTCCTTTGGTTTCTTCACAGCAATCCAGAGAGATGCGTGCCATTGATGTCTTTACACGTGATGAACCTAAAAAGAAGGATCCAAAAAACAACATGCGTTACAGACCACAGTATGTTCCATACAGGATGGGAAAATCGTACCAGCAGAGACCTGTAGACGAGACTTCAGGCGAGGAGGACGATCCAAGAACATCACAAAAGTATACTCTACGGGAGAGACAAAAGAACAAACGATATTGAATTTATCAAAAAGGACTCTAACCGAAACGGAAGAAAGACTTTTACAGTTAGGACTATCTTTCTGTCCCACACAGACATTTGATTTATTCAACACTCTCATAGATGTGAATAGGTTTACAAGTAAATTATTATTAAAAAAACATTTTGCATTATCTTCCTCTCCCTCTCTAGATTCCGATTTAGACATAGATGGAACACATCTTTTCACTGATTTAAATAGTTTTCAGGAAATCTATAGCATTATAAGCTTAACTGAACTACAACAAGAAAATGATCCAATGGCAGGTAGAGTAGGTGTTAACCCAGATACGGATGTTAGAAAATTTAGGCCTAAATCTGATTTCTTTCCAGTCAGTTTAAGAGATGATACTGTAAAAACATTTCAAAAACAGGTAGAGAGAGACCTGACTAAACTTAAATTTAAAACAAACTCCTGCAACAAAAATAGAAAATATAATCTAACCTATACTGAAAAAATTGCTTTGGATAAATTACAAAATGACAATGAAATTGTCATTCGTTCAGCAGATAAAGGTGGAGTCATAGTTGTTATGAATAGGATAGATTATGTGAATGAAGCCCTACGCCAACTGAGAGATGAATCTACCTATACTCACCTATGTAATAATCCCACTAAAAAATTTCAAAATTAACTTTTCCAATTAATTGATCAGGCGAAAGGTAGATCCCTTATTATGACAACAACTGCAAACTACCTGAAAGTACAGTCACCTATATGTCCCATTTTCTATCATTTACCCAAAATTCACAAGAATGAATGTCCCCCACCAGGACGACCGATAATAGCAGGGATGGGTTCTTTAGGAGAACAACTCTCAGAGTTTGTCGATTTTTTCCTCCAGCCATTAGTCACTAGACTTCCTGGATATCTAAAAGACAGCTCTCATTTAATTACTCAGTTGCAAAATTGTTATTGGGAGACTTCCTACATGTGGGTTACAATTGATGTTTCATCACTGTATTCTTGCATCCCACATGCTTTAGGTTTGAAAGCTATTGCCTACCACTTAGATAAATATAGCACTTACTCTGACTCTTTGAAATAGTTTTTACTAACTGCTATACATTATCTGTTGACACATAATTTCTTCCTATTTGAGAAAGATTTTTATTTACAGAGATGTGGCACAGCGATGGGGGCAAAATTTGCCCCCTCCTTTGCCAGCCTCTATATGGGGTGGTGGGAGGAGCAATTTGTCTTAAATTATGATAATCCATTTAAACATAATATCTATTACTATGCACGATTTATCAATGATATTATACTGATTTGGAATGCCGGGGAGAATAATTTTAATGATTTCTTTACAAATCTAAACAATAATGAGTTAAGACTTAAATTCACATGTTGTAAGAACGATATCTCGATTTCCTATCTTGATGTAATTCTCAAAGTCCATGGACAAACTATAACCACTTCCTTATATAGAAAAGAATGCACTGGCAATACTATTTTAAGAGCAACATCAGCTCATCCCCCTCATCTTATTCGGAATATTCCAACATGGCAATTCTTAAGGTAAAGGCGGTTATGTTCAGACCAGGAAGATTTCGTTATGAAATCTTGTGATCTGAGAGACCGGCTACTAGCCCGGGGCTATAAGATGTCTATTTTATTGAAAGCATTTAAAAGAGCATTGTTCACTCAACGTGATACTTTATTCAAGAAATATAAAACGAATATGGAAACAACAGTTAGAAATCAATCAAATACAATGGACAGTACCCCATGCATCCTTACTTACAGCTCCCAATCAGGAAGTGGTTAATGTCATCAGGAAAAATTTGGCTATATTGAAAACTGACCCTATACTTGATGACATAATGCAAAGAGGCTGTAGGTTTGTTTCTAGAAGACCAAGAACCCTGAAAAATGCACTAGCTCCTAGTAGAATTAGCAATGCACAGAAATCCACATGGTTGGAACATAAGGGTTCTTTTAAATGTGGTGCAAACAGATGTATAACATGCAATTATATCATCACTAATAACACGTTCACCTCACATCACGGGTAAAAAATATGATATAAATCAATACATCAATTGTAATACCCGTCATGTCATTTATCTAATTGCATGTAAAAAATGTGGAATCCAATATGTTGGCCAAACAAGCAGGTCCTTAAAAGAACGGGCTAGAAAACACATTAACAACATCAAAAATAAAATTGACACAAGGGTAGCTACATTTTTACATTGCTGCAATGGCAGTCTGGACCACTTCTCGATTCAAGGAATCCAAAGATTAATACCTGACAGTGGTGTAACTAGATCTTACTGGGCCCCACAGCAAATTATTTTTCAGGCCTGCAAAATGTCCAGAGGTTGACCTTTTTTACCAATATTTAATGTAGTTGTATATAAATGAGGGGCTCATGGGGCCCCCATACCACCTGGGCCCTCCTGCAGTCGCAGGGTCTGCTTCCTCTGTAGTTACTCCCCTGATACCTGACCAGAGAGGGGGGGACCCTATTAGAAAATTGCTTTATTTAGAGACTAAGTGGATTTTGGTCTTGGCTACGAGGTCTCCGATGGGCCTAAATAGTGAATATGATGTATCTTGTTACTTCTGATCATTTTATTGTCTCTGTTGCTCATTAACTAGATTGTACTGTTAGTTTAGAGAAATCTTTTATTCTTCTCCCAGGGTATTCCAGTATTTATTTTAAATAATTCCTCCACTTTTTTTCTGTTTATGTGGCATTTTAAGGTGGCTTTCCACCTTTTTCAACTGTTTACTTACTGTATCTGCCTGGTGGAAGTTTTTTCCTTTGAGTGCCTGCTCCATTTTGATATTTTGGTTTAAACTGGCACAGGGAAATGGTTAAACTGTGTATTTTGCTCTGCAACAGGACAGCATACATCTAATGAAGAGGATGTCATTCTGTTCTTAGAAATACATTAAGACAAATGCATGAATCATATAAGGTGACCATAATATCATATATATACACACAGATATACTGCAAATAGGTAAAGCAAAATCTCTGTTAATATCTAATATAAAAATAAAGGTTGCAAAGAAAACTTATACATACAGTATTACAAGAAGAGTGTCTTTGGAAAAAAACAAGAGCTAAGCAAAGTTTAAGTGCAGAAATGGATCCTGTTCAGGGCCTGACTGGGATTAAAAAGGAGCCCTGGCAAAAAAAAAATTCAAAGCAGCCCATTTATATATGTGCAACACTGGCGGCTAGCCCCCCCCCCCACACACACACAAGTTTGTGTTCAATAAACATTCTAGAGGTACTGGCAGGAGGTAAACTGACGCAGGACCTGAAGAACAAGCCAAACTCAGAACCAGGAAACCCATAATATTAGATGCAAAAACAAAGGTAAGTGCTTAAGAAACTGTTACCAATTCTTTAGCAACTCCAAAAGTACTCACGCAACATAATTTTCAAACATGACTAAGCGACTTGATTAAAGTATTGCCCTTGATATGCCAGACTAAGGTCCAATGCAACATTATATAATAGTCTGCTCAAAGCTGATTCACTAAGCACTTCTCCAAACGGTTTTCAAATACATTAAAAACATTAAATTGCTGATCACCACAAAGTGATCCTAGTCAGGTTGCCAAGCCCCAGGTCCTTCACTTGGAGAGGCTCCTTTCCCAGCAATCAAACATCAGACATGCATAAACAGGCCATTCACTGAACCACTTTAGTGGTCTGGGTGCAGCACACCATACGAGTAGCAAGGGGAGAATCTGCACTACAATAGTACTTATACACACACACCGGCCTCCAATATCAGCGGTATTAAAAAATTATTTATTTCACATCATGTCCTGACGTGTTTCGCAAACATCTCACCACCCTCGGTTGAGCCCTCTGTTTACTTTCAGAGGATCACTAAAATGTATTTTGGTGCATAAAAGTTTACATTTAATGGGCAACGAGGCATATTTATTGCTGCAGTAACTGAACTGTAGCTATGAAGTGGTACCTACTAAATGAAATAGTAACAAACGCTTAAAGGTTGCAGTTGGGCAGAAACACATAATACACTGTAAAAGAATGGGCCTTTGTTCTTCATTCTCATCCAACCAGGCTTTGCTAAGGTATATCACAGATGGAACATAGGGATCCTCTGTGCAGTAGTCCTTAATATCACCATGACCCTAAACTAGATTGCCAGGCATCTACCTAGGCTTCTGAGGCTTATTTCTAAACACTGGACAAGTATTTTCCTGGGCAGTAACCCATGGGAACCAATCAGATGGTTGTTAATTGTTCTTCTTACACCTGGCTTAAAACAGCTCATTACTGATTGGTTGATATGGGTTACAAATTTGCCCAGTGTTGCCCTACTATCTTTGTGTTGGCGCTTTGTGTTTTACACCCAGATTAGCAATAGTGGATGCTAAACCTGTCCTACGACAAACTGGCAAACACTAACTAGAAGATGGAATTTTGCAGCAGTTGCAGTGCATATTAAAAGAGAACGCATCTTTTCTTGCATTATGTAGACTTGAAAGGCACCATTTACACTTAGAATAAGGGGGATCCATAATATTTTTGACACCTATCAGTACAGTGCCAAAATTACTGATAAGAGTACTAGTGGTACCCATTGACATTCCACCTTATTGGATTTCTTAGGTATACATTTGAAAACCTAATTAAGGATCAGATTAGCTTACATGGAAATTCAGCTCCACTAGTACAGAAATCGCTATAGCGCTCAATGCACTAGCAATGCGACTGCCTTTGATCTGCTCCGATGCTAAAGTTTTAAGCACTGAGCGGAAGAGATGGGGCAGCATGGGGGGGGCTTCTGCCTCAGGAGCACACGCATGTGGTGATGTCACATGGGGGGTGGCAGAGTGCACAGCGATTATTCACAGTGGGGGGACGAGGGCCCGGAGACAGAGGAAAGAGGTGCATGCCCAGCACCCCCCTCACATTTGTGACCTAGGCATATGCCTCATCTGCCTACCCCAAGTTATGGCCCTGCATTAAAATATTTGCATTGAAGCCTAAGCAGCTGATCTGGAAAAAATCTAAACATTCATGAGTAAGAGGATCCTAGCAAATGCAAAAAACAGACCCAAGTTCCCACCTTTTAAAGCTGGCCATAGACGCAAAGATCCGATTTTCGAATCGTGTGTGGAGAGTCCCGACATCTGTCGTACCATGCTGATCGGTCATTCAAACGATCTGACAGAAAATTTCTGTCGGCTGCCGATAACTTCTCTGCGTGTATTGCCAATCTGACGATTTTGAGTGGGTGACTGTCACTAGCTTTTGTCGGACATAACTTTCGTACGATTGCTGTCAGGGGCAGAACATCGGTTGATCTGTTCTTTTACTACTTTATTTGATCTGAATGGTTAGTGGCAGGTCGGGAGATGGGGAAGTCCAATAAGTCCGATAGTTCGAGGACTCAAACTATTGGAACTTTGCATCTATGGCCAGCTTAAGTGTGTGTGACTCACAGTGTTTTTTTAAGGCAGCTTTCATCATAGATTGATTTCAGTCCAGAACAAAATAGACCATCGTTACCAGATAAAACATCTCCTGGGTGAATCATTACTATAAATGGGAGCTCCCTGATTATGTTTAATGGGCTGAGGACACTTCAGGGACTGTTTATCTAGAATGTGTAATCAAAGCTCATCAATTATGAGGCACTACTATAAAGGAAGTGGGATAGGCTCCAAAATGAATAGAATTTCAATAGAGAAGACTGTGCTCACTTTTGAAGGTTTGAAGGTTTTTGAAGACTTTAAAAATAAATCAGAATAAGGTATATAATAAATGTGCAACTCCAAATTCATATACTATTTGGAAATGATCAATATAGAATTACTGAAGAAAAATATAGTTATGTGCTCTAATTATACATTACATTTTATTATTATTTGTTTCTAATTAGATTGGTTTGTATTTAAAATTAGTTCTATATATTAAAAGCCTCCTTTCCCGTAGTTGCGTCCTTTTTCTTAACATTACAGATAAGGAGGCAGGGGCGATCCTGGCCCCTCCGCTGCCTGAGGCAGCAGCAGTTGCTGCTACCCCCCCCTCCCCCCGGAAATTCGCTCTTAAAGTACCAGGAGCAGCATTTTTGCCGCCCCTGGTACCTAGTTGGGTGCTGCCGCCTGAGGTGACAGCCTCAACTCGCCTCATTGGCGAAGCACCCCTGTAAGGAGGAGCCCATTGTACTGTACAAGGGGTTGAATGGAATGAATCAGTTATTGGCGCAACTTATATTTTTGGTTTATGTTTGAAACAAATGTGGGATATATTCATCCCACAATTTCCCCCTATCACCATTTCACTGTATGCTTATGTAATTAAAGAAGAACCAAATGCTACCTACAACCCCAGTCCCATAAGGTCATATACACTCCAGAGGTCATTGGCAGGAGGTAGAATGATGCAGGACCTGAACAATAAGTTCAGAACCAGGAAATCCACAGAATAAATAAAGAACATGGACAGGAACTTAGGAAACTCTCACCAACTCTCCAGCAACTCTACTAAACAAAAATACACAGGGCAACAACAGTTGCAAACTCAGTGTTAAAGTTACAGATCCCCTTTAATACTAGTGCATTATTTTTGATCACACGGAAATACATGCTTCCCCATTTCATACCATGTATCTAAAGAGATATACGAATGTCCTTGCCTCAGTCAACCTTATTCAGATCAGAACACAATGGGGAAAGCAGAAGGTAGCAATCTTGCAGAACAAAAGAGAAGTTAGGAGAAGCCATTACATATAATTTTGTTATTTCATGTATTCTATTCCTGCTAAGACAATCATTCTTTATGTTTTTATGGGACTTGTGACATTGATTATGATTTTACAGTAATTATGAGGTGGAGAATTAAAAATGTTGTTCCGCCAACTCATAAAGGATACTTTCTTTTTCAGTTAACCATTAAACCATTGCAGTTATTGTTTCCAGCACTGATCAAGCTGGCTCAGATGTATAGGGATGGGAGCATGCTGAGTTATAATGGCAATATATATATATACACAGTTCAGGCTGTGGTGCACTCCAATCCAGCAGAGTTTAACTGCCTGGGTGCTGTCATATATAGTGCAGATAGTCGTGTTTAGGGTTGCCAACCGGCCGGTATTTTACCGGTATTACAAATTTACCGGCAATGTAGCTGCCGGTAAATTTGTAATACGATCAAAAGGAGCCCTCGGACTGCCCCCAATCCCCTGTAACTTACCTTTTCTTTTGCCTCTTCTATCCGTTGCGTGGGCCCGCCCCTTTTGACGTCACACCGCCCCTTTTGACATCACGCCACGCCCATTTGAGGCCCCGCCCCCCAGCAGCCGGTAATTTTTTTTATAAAAGGTGGCAGCCCTAGTCGTGTTCCAAGGAATGACGCACTCCAGGACTTCATAATGAGATCAAGCAAAGTGAAGTTTATTTGTCAACGTTTCGGTCCAGTCTGGACCTTTCTCAAGACATAACAAACCATACCTCCCAACATTTTGGAAGTAAAAAGAGGGACAAAAAAATTTTTTCTGCACGTAGCGCAGCAATTTTTTGACCACACCACTTTCTGCGGCCACACCCCCTAATTACCATGTTTGTTTTACAAAATTTGGCAGGTTATGAAAGTTTGAAAATATTTCTCCTTATCTAAACTGTGTTTTTGTGTCTCAAAATTGTTACAAAGTATCTTATTTGCACCTGTTAGCTGTTCTGGGCTCTCTGCTAAAAGCCAATTAAGTGAGAAACTTTCTTTCTTTTTCTGGCTCTGTTCAGTGCAGAGAAAAGAGGAACTTTCCAGTACAAATGAGGGACTTCGGGTTGAGCTGTCAAAAGAGGGACTGTCCCTCCCAAAAAGGGACAGTTGGGAGGTATGAACAAACAGAACATACCATACATGTTTAAAGGCAGAAAAATGGCACCAAAAAAACCCCATGTGACATCATCAGTGACATAGAAGGTGTGTGTAAGGTGTGCACCTAGAAACCCCTGTTAAAACTTTCAAAACCAAATAAAAAGTTAGTATACATCTACCCAAGGTTGCTGTGAGCCCTGGGTAGTCACCAAAAAACTGCACATTTTGTAGAAAGCTGTTTAAAGAAAAACGGGTTGCCATAGCAACAGGCCTAAGATAGCACTGTTTACAGCACAGACCTGCTGGGGCAGGAAGGGGATGCCCATATATGGAAAACACAACACAGAGGCTGTGTAAAAAGCCAGCTGTTGCAGCCAGCAGAGCTTATGGCCCACAAAGTGGAGGATGAAGATCAGGCTTTGCAGTAAAAAATATACTCCAATGTTGTAGGGGCAAGTGTCACAGCATGACTAAATGGTTATGAAATGTCAATATGGAGCATATATGTGCAGTCACAGATAAACATCAGACAAAAGCACATGTAACACCAAATGCTCATGAAATCAAGTCATTATTAGGATAAACAGTGCCCCATTACAGGGCAAATATTATTGTTCAGGATCCTAGGAAGCATCGGAAACTGTTCATTTCATTCAGACCCCTCGGGGCCATTGTATCTAGATTGAAAATCCATCTGCATTCATTTTGGAGTAAGGTTTTGTCCCTGTTGCCCCCTCTTGGGACGGCCGGGCAATGATCAATAATCATGCACCTGAGGGATGCCAGTGGATGTCCATACGTGAGAAAGTGTCTGGCTACAGGTTTATCAGATTTGTTCCGCTCAATAGCATCTCTGATGGAGCTGTGGTGATTGGCCATACTGTCTCTAAACGAGGTAACAGTCTTACTGACATAGTAGAGGCCGCAGCGACAGGTGATAAAATAAATAACGTATGTTGAAGTACAAGTAACACTGTGATGTATCTTAAGCCTTTTGCCCGTGTGAGGGTGTGGGAATGTGTCCCCAATTATCAGGCTTCTGCAGGTAATACAGTTAGGGCATCTGTAGTAACCCCTGCAGTTCTTTTGCAAATTATCCAGTGGAGGTAGTACTGTGCGTACTAATATGTCCCGTAAGCTCTGCCCCTTCGGTAACCAATGGTCGGCTGTTGATAATCTTTAAATGGCAAGGCAGGGTCTGTCCTGATCACCTCCCAGTTGTCCTTCAATGTTCTAGTGACTGTCTCAGCGCCAGGAAAATATGTCGTGGTAAATGTGAGATGCTTGTTCCCTTTATTTGTTGCAGGTTCTTTGTACAGCACGTCATCTTGTGTCAGCTGGTCAAAGTTTTTTCTCCGGTTCGTACAAGGTCCATAACAAACAGAACAAAGGTGGACCCACCCACCGGGGGGGCACTATAGGCTCGCAAAAAAGACCACCTCGTTCACCAAAGAGGACATAATTTTCAATCTCAGTAAACGCCCAATCTCTATTGAGGAACATTCACTACTAGCACGAGGTCTCTCATTTGTTCCAACTACACCTTTCCATCCATTCGATACAGCAGTGGATATTTTTACGTTTAATCGTACCATCAAACTCAGAGAAGAGTTTGGCGATAAAGGTGACAACTTCACTAAT
This sequence comes from Xenopus laevis, assembly GCF_017654675.1. Classification (NCBI taxonomy): domain Eukaryota; kingdom Metazoa; phylum Chordata; class Amphibia; order Anura; family Pipidae; genus Xenopus; species Xenopus laevis. The sequence goes on along the minus strand of NC_054385.1, from coordinate 107,925,184 downwards.
AATATACGCAAAAAGAGTTCCTATCTGCCCACCTCGACTAACCAATCCATTATGTGTTACACAAGAGTGGTTGGCTCTGAGCTTAAACAGCCCCAGCTCAAGAAAACCCTGAGACAGAATCTTACTAAGGCTGAACATGCAGCCTTACAAAATTTGGCAAACGATCCTACCATAGTCATTCGCCCGGCAGACAAGGGTGGTGCCATTGTTATTCTTGATCACGATTACTACATCGCAGAAATGATGTCACAACTCTCTGATAAATCTAAATATAGATTACTGGAAAGTGATCCTACTATCCCTTTCAAACAGGAGATTGACAAACTCATTAACACAGCATATGGGCTAAAATACATAAATCGCACCACAAGGGATTTTATGACTGTCACACATCCTGTCTGCCCAGTCCTTTACACTCTTCCAAAAATCCATAAGAACATCAATGCCCCACCTGGTCGTCTTATCATCTCGGCTAGGGGGTCACTATTACAACCGGTGTCGCAGTATTTGGATAGTCTATTGCAGCCTTTTGTCGTAAGTATGCCATCATTTGTGAAGGACTCAGATGACCTCATTAAAACATTCAAACTCCTCCCTGACTTGCCCACTGACTGTATACTAGTCACTATGGATGTCACCAGCTTATATACCATTGTTCCTCATGACATGGGTGTGGAGGCGACTAAGAAGACTCTACCATTTTGACATTATTCCTGTACATCTCCTATGTGATTTAATCACTTTAGTGCTGACAAAAAACTTATTTTCCTTCAATGGCCAATACTATCTCCAAACAACCGGCAACGTGATGGGTTCAAATGTCGCGCCTAGCTACGCAAACCTGTTTATGTATGACTATGAACGCATCACTATGGACAGAGATGAAATTTGGTTCTACAGACGCTATATAGACGATCTGTTCCTTATCTGGGTGAGGGACACAGCATGCCTGACTGAGTGGATTGATGGTCTTAATAAACTACCCTCTCCAGTTAGATTTAAAGCCATTTCTGACAAACTATCAGTTGATTTTCTTCACCTAAGAATCTATAGGAATGGCGGTCATTTAGAAACCACTTTATTTAGAAAACCCACTGACCGAAATACCATTCTTCACACTAACAGCTGTCATCCCCGTGGTACTAGAAGGGGGGTCCCGTATTCCCAATTTCTGAGAGTAATCCACAATAACTCTAACCCTGAACTGTGTAAAGTGCAATTGCAGGAGATGTTTGAGTGCTTCCTACAGAGAGGATACAAGAAAAGCATCTTGGAGACTACACTACTGAAAGTCAGTCATCTGACACAAGATGACGTGTTGCACAAGGAACCTGCGACAAATAAAGGGAACAAGCATCTCACATTTACCACCACATATTTTCCTGGCGCTGAGACAGTCACCAGAACATTGAAGGACAACTGGGAGGTGATCAGGACAGACCCTGCCTTGCCATTTAAAGATTATCAACAGCCGACCATTGGTTACCGAAGGGGGCAGAGCTTACGGGACATATTAGTACGCACAGTACTACCTCCACTGGATAATTTGCAAAATAACTGCAGGGGTTGCTACAGATGCCCTGACTGTATTACCTGCAGAAGCCTGATAATTGGGGACACATTCCCACACCCTCACACGGGCAAAAGGCTTAAGATACATCACAGTGTTACTTGTACTTCAACACACGTTATTTATTTTATCACCTGTCGCTGCGGCCTCTACTATGTTGGTAAGACTGTTACCTCGTTTAGAGACCGAATGGCCAATCACCACAGCTCCATCAGAGATGCTATTGAGCGGAACAAATCTGATAAACCTGTAGCCAGACACTTTCTCACGTATGGACATCCACTGGCATCCCTCAGGTGCATGATTATTGATCATTGCCCGGCCGTCCCAAGAGGGGGCAACAGGGACAAAACCTTTCTCCAAAAAGAATGCAGATGGATTTTCAATCTAGATACAATGGCCCCGAGGGGTCTGAATGAAATGAACAGTTTCCGATGCTTCCTAGGATCTTGAACAATAATATTTGCCCTGTAATGGGGCACTGCTTATCCTAATAATGACTTGATTTCCTGAGCATTTGGTGTTACATGTGCTTTTTCAATTATGGATCCGCACACACCAATTTTCTGCAGTTTTCTTTTATTTGTGTTCACCACCAATATCAACGTTTCGGGGGGTACAACCTCCCTTCGTCAGGATATATCCTGACGAAGGGAGGTTGTACCCCCCGAAACGTTGATATTGGTGGTGAACACAAATAAAAGAAAACTGCAGAAAATTGGTGTGTGCGGATCCATAATTGAAACTGCTGCCATTGGAAGGCCTCGTCAGGCCGAAGGATAACCAGCACCACTAAAGCAGAAAAAGTGAGTAAAATTCCAGGTGTGCGGTGTAAACATTTCGTTACATGTGCTTTTGCCTGATGTTTATCTGTGACTGCACATATATGCTCCATATTGACATTTCATAACCATTTAGTCATGCTGTGACACTTGCCCCTACAACATTGGAGTATATTTTTCATACATTATTGCCATTTAAGTTACTGCAAAGCCTGATCTTCATCCTCCACTTTGTGGGCCATAAGGGGTTAAAATAATGGATCTGTATTGTCTTTTAGGCCAGAGCTCTGCTGGCTGCAACAGCTGGCTTTTTTACACAGCCTCTGTGTTGTGTTTTCTATATATATATATATATATATATATATATATATATATATATATATAAACAGTATCACTGCTACTATAGGCAACAGCTCTCTCTCTCTCTACTATACCTGCTATCCCACAGTCCCTTCCCAGAGACTATTATCCCTACTGCTACTATAGGCACCATCTCTCCCTACTATACCTGCTATCCCACAGTCACAGTCCCTTCCCAGAGACTATTATCCACTGTTACTATAGGCACCATCTCTCCCTACTATACCTGCTACCCCACAGCCACACTCCCTTCCCAGAGACTATTATCCACTGTTACTATAGGCACCATCTCTCCCTACTATACCTGCTATCCCACAGTCCCTTCCCAGAGACTATTATCACACTATTACTATAGGCACCATCTCTCCCTACTATACCTGCTATCCCACAGTCCCTTCCCAGAGACTATTATCCCACTGTTACTATAGGCACCATCTCTCCCTACTATACCTGCTATCCCACAGTCACAGTCCCTTCCCAGAGACTATTATCCCACTGTTACTATAGACACCATCTCTCCCTACTATACCTGCTATCCCACAGTCCCTTCCCAGAGACTATTATCCCCACTGTTACTATAGGCACCATCTCTCCCTACTATACCTGCTATCCCACAGCCACACTCCCTTCCCAGACACTATTATCCCACTGTTACTATAGGCACCATCTCTCCCTACTATACCTGCTATCCCACAGTCACACTCCCTTCCCAGAGACTATTATCCCACTGTTACTATAGACACCATCTCTCCCTACTATACCTGCTATCCCACAGTCCCTTCCCACAGACTATTATCCCCACTGTTACTATAGGCACCATCTCTCCCTACTATACCTACTATCCCACAGTCACAGTCCCTTCCCAGATACTATTATCCCACTGTTTCTATAGGCACCATCTCTCCCTACTATACAGTACCTGCTATCCCCCAGTCACACTCCCTTCCCAGAGACTATTATCCACTGTTACTATAGGCACCATCTCTCCCTACTATACCTGCTATCCCACAGTCACACTCCCTTCCCAGAGATTATTATCCACTGTTACTATAGACACCATCTCTCCCTACTATACCTGCTATCCCACAGTCACAGTCCCTTCCCAGAGACTATTATCCCACTGTTACTATAGGCACCATCTCTCCCTACTATACCTGCTATCCCACAGCCACACTCCCTTCCCAGAGACTATTATCCACTGTTACTATAGGCACCATTTCTCCCTACTATACCTGCTATCCCACAGTCCCTTCCCAGAGACTATTATCCCACTATTACTATAGGCACCATCTCTCCCTACTATACCTGCTATCCCACAGTCCCTTCCCAGAGACTATTATCCCACTGTTACTATAGGCACCATCTCTCCCTACTATACCTGCTATCCCACAGTCACAGTCCCTTCCCAGAGACTATTATCCCACTGTTACTATAGACACCATCTCTCCCTACTATACCTGCTATCCCACAGTCCCTTCCCAGAGACTATTATCCCCACTGTTACTATAGGCACCATCTCTCCCTACTATACCTGCTATCCCACAGCCACACTCCCTTCCCAGACACTATTATCCCACTGTTACTATAGGCACCATCTCTCCCTACTATACCTGCTATCCCACAGTCACACTCCCTTCCCAGAGACTATTATCCCACTGTTACTATAGACACCATCTCTCCCTACTATACCTGCTATCCCACAGTCCCTTCCCACAGACTATTATCCCCACTGTTACTATAGGCACCATCTCTCCCTACTATACCTACTATCCCACAGTCACAGTCCCTTCCCAGATACTATTATCCCACTGTTTCTATAGGCACCATCTCTCCCTACTATACAGTACCTGCTATCCCCCAGTCACACTCCCTTCCCAGAGACTATTATCCACTGTTACTATAGGCACCATCTCTCCCTACTATACCTGCTATCCCACAGTCACACTCCCTTCCCAGAGATTATTATCCACTGTTACTATAGACACCATCTCTCCCTACTATACCTGCTATCCCACAGTCACAGTCCCTTCCAAGAGACTATTATCCCACTGTTACTATAGGCACCATCTCTCCCTACTATACCTGCTATCCCACAGTCCCTTCCCAGAGACAATTATCCCACTGTTACTATAGACACCATCTCTCCCTACTATACCTGCTATCCCACAGTCACACTCCCTTCCCAGAGACTATTATCCCCACTGTTACTATAGGCACCATCTCTCCCTACTATACCTGCTATCCCACAGTCACACTCCCTTCCCAGAGACTATTATCCCATTGTTACAATAGGCACTAAGTCCAAATACATTAAGTAGTGAGCATTTAATGGTTGCCAATAATTGAACATGAACATCTCTCACACATGAGAGTTCTCTTATGTTACTCAGAAAGTAATGGAAAATGTAATATTATTTGTCAGTATACTTTCAAGTCAAAATCAGCCCTGCATAGCAGAATAGATATGTAAGGCCTGTCAGCTAAACAGCACAGAAAACACAATAGTAGTGCGTTGGACTTTAATGAAACAATTTATGCCTGGTTGTATATACTGTATTTTTCTCCATTAATATTACAAAAAGAAATGAAAGAGTAAATCAATAAAGCTTCCCTTGAAGTCTTCTGAGACGTGCATCATGATTGGAAAGGATGAAGCAATTATTCAACAAAAGATATAGATACATGTCTAGGCACCACCTTATTAAAGGCTAATTATAGGATAAATAATGCTGACCCATGTACTGTATGAAGTGCCATGAGTAAAGTGTTTCCTTGCTCACAGCAACAGGCTGAAAAACAATGAAAATGAAGTTTAGAAGCATGACAATTCTCTTTAATACGGTTATTTCAAAGCTTAATAAGAGGCTGTTGTTACAAATCAGCGAAATGGTATGATGGCAGCCGGAAACCAGAGAAATAGCTTGTATTTGCTTGTTTTTCTTAGCAAAGAACAACATAGCTCAATCATTTTGTAAAATCTTTTAAATTTGGAGGAAGCACATAGTCTATGATAAATGTTTATGCTTAATGTTAAGTTTAATACAGACATAAGTGGTCATTTCTCTGCTCCTGTTTCCCAAATTGTTATCCACAATGCAGTGATTTCCCATCATTCCAGTAAAATTGCTTCTGGATTTGTGCCTAGCACAGATGCGTTAAAAATGTGTTCCACTGAATCGATTGCAAATTGGTCTCAGTATTTTGTAGTCTCTGGCACTGAAATGACAATGTGATTCTTTTAGGAGCAAGTCTACTGCACCTGGAACAGCAGAGCACGGTAGGAATCCCGGAATTTCCACTGACTTCAGGGTCTCCGAGAAAAACCCCGGTGGGCCCCTCTGACCCAGACCCACTCCCTGGCTGGAAACCCTGGGCACTGACCACTAACCTCTGCACGTGGCCCTGATCAAAAAGAAAACTGGACGGGGGGATTGGGGCTGGGGCAGGGGACCCAGGGAGGTGTAGGGGCTGTGATTGGGATGTGGCCCAGGGGAGTGTGCGGGCCCCTGAGTCAGTAGCACCAGTGAGCCTGAATCCCCCCAGTCTGACGCAGCCCCTGATTAAGCCAAGCATTGTCATGAGATGTATCAAAACAGACTAGGTAGGCACAAACATGCAGAAATGCATGGAGTATGATTGGACACCAGAACCTTTCATGCATAGCATCAACACATGCAACCACTGCATCCACTTTAGTGTGACCGCACTTACAATGTCCAATGTAAATTAACCTTATAGTGTAAGACAGTGTAAGACAATTCAGTTCCTCAGTGCATTCGTGTATTCTATGTATAAAATCTTGCTCCTAAACAGTAAGAAAAGGCATAACAATAACCTCACACAGAGCTTTTTGGCCACACTTTAAAGTAATATGTGTAGTTCAATTATTGCACTGCTCATTTCTAAACTAAACATACCCACAAACCTATCTATTCAGTATCCCGTTTTAGACGTCAGTCCATTTTCTCCTATAAGGAATTGAGATTTCACTCATCTGCAGTAGTGAATCTTTTTTGTGTGAACACCAACCATAAGAATCTAAAATTTGTACAAAATGTTTAAAATACAATGTTAATTATAGGTCTTCATGACAATTTTTACATGGCGCCTGGCTAGCATCAGTACAGTAAAAAATTATACTATCTTACCCTCTTCATAAGCTTTCCCTGGATAAGATGTTCTGCATGTCTGACAAAGGGGCATGCCCCCGAAACGTTACATCTGACGTAATAAATGAGCAGGGGTCACCCCCGCTACACTTGCCATCGTGTGTCTGGTATCTTTTACGGATCTTCAAGTAGGAGAGGCGCCACCGCGTCTACCTCTCTAACCAGCACCAGGCTTAAGCTAAAGGAGAGGATGGGGAAAGATCGTGGATCGTGTCCAAGAAATCTTCCAAGCCATTCTTAAAAGGTGAATGAGTGCCATACACAGTACTTTTTATATCAGATTATTAACCGGGTCCTTTTTATGGTATAAATATTTTCTGTACCCCAAAACTGTACAGCTAATATCATATCCTACATCAGCACCTGGAACACAGGTTCCATTCTTGTCCATAAGTGGTTATTGTCACACCTTAGGCAGTTTCCCTTTGTGTATTATCACAATTCTGGTGACACATCAGACTGAGCATTATTTATCATTAAACTGTAGCTCCTGCCTCATAGTCACCACCAATTACCCCTCTCTCAAATCACTCAGGTCCTTTCTTCCAGTCATGGTAGATACAATATCTCGGTCTGAGCAGTATATTTAGACCTGACGTATCATGGCCTGCTGCTTAATTAACCTACTTGTATGGAACTAATGACATTAGATATATTACACCTTGTGTCTTATTCCCTTCCCTTTAGATTGTAAGCTCCTTTGCACAGGGCCTTGCTCACCTTTTGTACTGGTATTGGTTGTAATGTAAACATATGTTCTATGTATGTAATTAATGTGATTTAGTTGTATAAACACATTTACTTTATAGTGCTGCAAAATATGCTGGCGCTATATAAATAAATAATAATAATAATAAATAATAAAATATTGTATTTTCTATCCCATATTTCCTAATGTTTCTACGTTATTCCAGTAGATAAACTGTTTTACTTACTTAAAATTTCTGTGACAGTTTTCAGCCAAGTCCCATTATTATATTTGTTCACATTTCTATTACATTGCTTGATATCAGAATTTACTTCCAAATAATTTTAACTGTTTTATAAAACCACTTAGCTTTCTCATTTGTTTATTTTCCTTGTGTTAATATAATTTTGTTTTTCTGTAAAGAATGTGTTGTAAAGTAGATTGTATTTTTATTTGTCTCTCTCTCCTGCTTTGTTTTCACTTCACTTCTGATGATATTACCTGTCTCAGCTTGTAACTTTAGGGGCAGATGTATGAAGGTGCATTTTAAAACACAATTCATTTTCCATGTGACTTTTACATAATCTTCCCAGAGGTACAGTAGCTTGGAATGACATTACTGGCAAAATGGCAGCAAATACGTCTGCATATGTTTTCCATAGGTATAGCTTCAGCAGGAACAGCCCCCAAAAACTGCTCACGCTGGTGCACATTTACAAACGAGTGAATTGTGTTTTTTTGATGAATTTTCACAAAAAAGACAATTCACATCAACATCCCCTATTTACTAAAAGATGAGCAACACACTTCTCTAGCAAATTATCTTGTCGCTGGTGAACTTTTGCTGTGTTTCACCAGGCAAATTTTCGTTCAGGCGAACAATCGTAAATCCGTTATTTTATTATAAGTGTGAAAATGTCAATTCTTTTTCACCAGGTTCTGACTGGCAAATTAATATAATAAAGCAATGTCCTCAACATTATCATGTCAGTGGCATCATATTCTGTATTCCAAAAAGTCATAAGCCAAAGTAAAAACGCTGGTGTTTTTTCATATTTTAATGTAGCATTATGTTTACAACTGTTAAAAATATGTTTTTTTACACTTTTTTTTAGCATTACACATTTGTTTTAGGGTGGGCTCGTGTCTAGGACAATAGAGGATCTCTGTCTTCATTTTGCTTCCTTGGACATTTTAATAAAAAAGTGGACACTCCCAGCAATTTCACCAACATCACTAATAAATACATATGACCTTTATATACCCACTGATTTAAATTCATGTAAGCATAAGTAAGTTAACAAAGTTTTGCTAAGAAGATAGTAACACTAAAGAAAACTCATTATGGAATTTTGACGCCAGCGAACCATTGCTGACAAAGTTACGCCAGCGTTCTTTTGACAAGACATAATTGTGCATTTTGATGAGTGCGCTGTACAGGGCCGCCATCAGGGGGGGCACAGGGGGTACAAGTGTATCGGGCCTGGGCCTAAAGGGTGGCCCCTGTGCTGAGGTTTTGAAATAGCCAGGCCCCCCTTGGCAGCGCCAAAAACATGCTGCCTCTTTGAAAGTCCTAAACCACCGAAAAGCCAAAGTCCCAAACTGCCGAAGTCCCGAAGCCGCAAAAAGACTCAAAGTCACAGAAAGAGTAGAACTTGAAGTCCTGAAGCCGCAAGTTCAGTTCTACTGAACACCAATGTGTGTTTTTTTTAAAGCCCCTGCCACCAATTTTTTCTTTTTAACTTGTAAAAGGGGCCCTGGCGCCAACATTTTTTTTAATTTATGGGGGGCCCTGAGCACCAATGATTTTTAAAAAAAACTTTTATGGGGGTCCTTGGCGCCAATGTTTTTTTCAGAAAAAAAACTTTTATAGGTGGCCCTGGCAGCACAGTTTTTTATAACTTATAGGGGGGCCCTGATCATCAAAGGATTTTTATAACTTGTGTGGGTGGGAGTTTATTGTTGCGCTGATGTCTGTGTGGACTTTAGACTGTGGTGTGGGCGGGATCTGGGGTGAGACGTGGGGGCTGGTGTGGGCGGGGATATATCCTGGATGGCATATATACAGTGATGGGCAAATTTCTCCCGTTTCACCGAAAAATTAGTGAATTTCCTGCGAAATCCTCGAAACAGTGAAAAATTCATGAATCGAAAATTTTGACGCCGGTATAAAAAATATTTTGATGCCGGTGACAGTTCTGATGCACATTAAAGTCAAGGGCCGCCTATTAATTGTCTGCGGCATCAGAATTGTCACAGGTTTCATATTTGTCGCGGCATCAAAATATCTTTTCGCCGGTGAATTTTCGCGCCAATTTTCCGAAAACTTGGAAATTCACCACAAATTTGCACCTACCAAATAAATTCGCCCATCACTACATATATATATATATATATTATATATATATATATATATATATATTATATATATATATATATATATATATATATATATATATATATATATTATATATATATATATATATAATATATATTATATATATTATATATATATATATATATATATATATATATATATAGAAACCCAGGCAGGTCTCTGCAGGGCAATCAGGACCGGGTGCTGCAGCAGCGCTTCTCATACATCAAATCCACAGTTGTAAGCAGCGCACACCGGAGTTTAAAAAATTTGTTTCTTTATTTATCAAAAGATTAAAACCATAGTCGCAAGGATCGACGTTTCGGTCAGGATCTAAGACCGTTATCAAGATGATAACGGTCTTAGATCCTGACCGAAACGTCGATCCTTGTATATATATATATATATATACCACAGAGTTAACCAGCCAAAGGTCTGGACATACAAGAAGTGTTTTAAATGAACAGCAGATGAATGTGTGAGAGTTAGTAGACATTTCATGTGGTTGTAACTAACTGTCCACTGGGGAAAGAGATTGTCTGAAAGCAGACTATTTACTCCATGCAGACTGGACAAAGTGATGGCTATTTTGTATTTTTAGACTCGTGTTGCTGAATGCAAAACTTTATTTTCTTTTGCCACAGTCACACACACTTCTTCCTTCTCACACATAGTTCTACTGTCTAGTTGTAGTTTTTAAAGAGTCTACAGATATCACAGGCTTCTGTAATAAAAGCCTTCAGTCTGTTCAGTGGCATAACTACAAGCGACAGCTACAAGAGTGCACAGATGGATGCCTATGGGAACAGCAGATTTCTTTTACTGTGAAATGTGGTGTATTTATCCCACTCATAACCCTGCTGTGTGTATCCTGGCTATGAGGATGGATGTCTGCCACAATATCTTTTTTTAGCACAAGTCTATGAGTACATTTGATTTTGCAGGCAATTGTGGCACTGAATTATTACCTAGAGACAGATGTTCCTGTGGGAATAGAGTCTTAAAAGGATTAAACAGAAAAGTCAGCAGATTAATAGTAAACTGCATAAAATGGCTGATACCCAGAGACATAAAGATGAAGGTTCATCCATCTAAAAGACATGAAATGCTCATGTGGTCACTCAGAGCAAAGGTGCCCACAGAAGAAATCTTCCAAGGGCTCATTAGGTTGAATATCTCACCAGCAGCCGAAGCCGAGGCTGATTTTGTTCTCTAGAAAATATATTTTTTCTGTTGTTCACCTTTAATTAGCCTTTCTCTCTCATCCAAAGAACCGATCTCAAGTGTCTTGAGTGATTGGCAACAGGCAAGATTGTAGATGCCTCACATGTGGCACGGCCACTTGAAAGTGAAATTCCACGTATGGTATTGCATGCTGGTGATTACAGAATACACTTCCCTTTGTAAAAGACACATTTCACTACCTCCGAAAAATTGCCAGTGACGGCTTCGCTCACAGCACAACACTTCGCCAGGCGTAGATTCGCTAGGACAACGCTAATTCACTAAAATCCGAAGTTGCGTCCAGGGCACCAAACACTGGCAAAGTTGCACTATCGTTACTGCGCCAAGCGAAGCGAAGTTGCACTAGCGTTGGCTAATTTGCATAAGGCGAGAAGTTAAAGTTGAATGGTCGTATATGTTGCAGCAAATACATTACACTACACAAGCCCGGGAAACCTTAATAAAATTAAATTAAAAAAGTTTTTATATTGACCTACACATGAGCCCAGTGTATACTTTATGTGCCATATGTTAGGAAATGTAGGGGGGAAGCTGGTTATCCCTAAAAGAATTTACGCTCTTTTTCAGCCTTATCATCCTGAAAAGGAAAAGACGCTAGCGTTTTTTGGGACTTTTGGGAAAAATTTTCAACTATTTTTTAGGAACTCCTATCTACTCGTTTGCACTTGGCCTGGTCTGAGGTGGCGAAGGCAAGTCTGGTGCAAGAGGGTAACGTTCAGTAAAATCTTAGTGAATTCGCATAGTTACGTCCATTCACCAGAGCGCAAGAGTCTATCTCCTTCGCTAGCAAAGTTACGCCAGCGTACTGAAATGACGTCAGCGTTAGTCACACTATAGAAGTGACTTCGCTCTGGGAGAGTGGTTTAATAGGCTTCTTCTATCTCAGTGTACACCCCCACCTCAGGTGTAGAGTAAATCAATTGAAATTGGACTTACTGAGAGAAACAGCCAAGAATGCAGTGCTTGCTGCTAATTGTGCTTTATTGCCATGACATGTTTCGGGCTCAAGGCCCTTTATCAAGTGTTATATTTTACACATGAAGAAAAAACATTTATACAGATATAGTGTAAAAGACCTTCCCTTAGGGAGTTGTGCAAAGTCCATCAGTGTCCAATCAGTCCAGTGTTCCACTTAAGGTGGCCATACACGGGCCGATAAAAGCTGCCGACAGACCGAGTCGGCAGCTTATTGGCCTGTGTATGGGGGCCCCCGACGGGCTTCCCCGATCGAGATCTGGCCGAAAGTCGGCCAGATCTCGATCGGATGGGGTTAAAAATCCCGTCGGATCGCGGCCGCATCTGTTCGTTGATGCGGTCCCGCGATCCGACCGCCCGTTTGCGAACGTGAAAGATCCGATCGTTGGGCCCTAGGGCCCACGATCGGATCAGCCTGATATTGCCCACCTCAAGGTGGGCATATCGGAGGGAGATCCGCTCGTTTGGCGACATCGCCAAACGAGCGGATCTATCCGTGTATGGCCACCTTTAGTTCGATGCACCCCGTGCAGGTGTGTCAAACAATTAAACAATTAGAAGTTCATGGTACTGCCATTTCAATGGCCTACCTTGGAATAGTCACATCTGAAAATAAACGTTGTTTTATATCCCTGATTAGTGTTTTCTATGTTGCAATACTTAGCTTGGTTGAAAGAAATCAATTCACATTAAACCACAAATATATTCTATATTATGTAGTTGCCCATCTTACCATTACGTAGTATTATAGCACTCATTATGAAGTATTCTATTGTTTCTTACTGGGTAAACTAGAAATATGTATCAATTGTGTTACAGGGTAATGCATTATTGCAAGCAGATAACATTTTACATTCCAGCTGTCCTTCAGGCCTTGTGGGTGTAAGGTATTTAATCTTTTTATCCAGAATCCCTCTTTTTGTAATAAATATTGTCTCATATCACCTCCCCTTTGTGAGGGCTGGACTACTTCTAATACCATCCACTTCAACTTCAGTTTGGTTATGGTTTGCAGTATTGAAGTGTCTTGATACAGTAGTATCTGTAGGAGTTCCTTGTTTAAAATTTCGGATGTTTCCCCTATGTTCTTTAATCCTAGTTTTTATGCTCCTACTTGTCTGGCCTATATACCCCTTGCCGCATGGGCATTTTAGTAGGTATATTACATTTTCTGTATTGCAAGTAGCATAATGTTTAATTTTTATTGGGGTGCCTTGTGTCGGGTGTCGCACAGTTTCCCCTTTAATAATCGAGTAGCAGCAAATACACCCCATACAAGCAAAAGTGCCCTTTTTAGGTACTCCTAGAAATCTTTGGGTACCTGGATGTTTCGGGGGGTATACTTCTGCTGGGCATACTGTGTCTCTTATGGTTTTGCCCTTAGTGTAACTAAACAATGGGGATGTGGAAATCTCTTGTTTTAGTGTTCTGTCTTGCAAGAGTAGGGGCCAGTACTTAGATACAACTCTTTCAATTTGTTTGCTGTGGCTACAATATTGGCTTACAAATGGTAGATTTGTTTTTTTGTTTTCCCCTTTTGGTTTGTATTTCAACAACTGATGTATATGGGTTTGGGAGTGGCCCCAACCTCACTACACATTGACTTTGTTGGTATTTTCTAATTTAATTTAAGTTTGTGACATACAGTAAACCTATAAAATACATAGGAAATGTGGACCTCCCATGTGAATTCTAATCACGCGCGTGTACAATATTGAATGGAAAAGGGAAGTTATATGATTAGTATCCCTTTAAACAATACGGTTACTTCAAAGTAAAACTTAACAATCTTGTAAGCGGAACAGATAAAAATAGAGAGCAAAACATTTAATAAACACTTTCTGCTATTAAACATGCAGCTGCGCTACTGCCCTCTCAGGAGCATTCCTTCTCACACAGGACAGTTAATTCTGTCTTCGTTTCTAATCATTAAGTGCGTACAATATTTTCCCATAATGAGCCAAACTTCTTCTGTTAATGATTGATAGTAATTACTGCCAAGTGGCGGCCTACTTAAAGTAAATGGCAAATGTAACTTGTCCCTGTCCTTATTCCCCATGGAGACAGTAACCTTGCATGAATGCTAATATGCACGAATATCTACCAAACTGATTTAGTGCAGATTTCATACTAAATAACTGGGAATATTGCTTCTTTTATTCAGCTGCTCTCCAATTTGCAATTTCAGCAATCTAGTTGCTAGGGTCCAAATATTCTTTCAGGAACCAGTAAGGTAGAGAATTAGACAGGGACAGACAAAGACTACTTTCAATAACACATTACATTTACAAAAACTTTTTAAAACCATTAAAAATACATTTTATGTATGTTAAAGGAGAATTAAACCCTAAAAATTAATTTGATTAAAATGGCATATTTTATAAACTGAATTTATTGCACCAGCCTAAAGTTTCAGATTGTCAATAGCAGCAATGATCCAGAACACCAAACTTGTCACAGGGGGTCACCATCTTGGAAAGTGTCTGTGACACTCACATGCTCAGTGGGCTCTGAGCAGCTGTTGAGAAGCTAAGCTTAGGGGTCGTCACTAATTATCAAGCAGAAAATGAGGTTGGTCTGTAATATAAGCTGATGCTACAGGGCTGATTATTAAATTCTGATGCTAGTTGCACTGGTTTCTGTGCTGCCATGTAGTAATTATCTATATTAATTACTAGTCTTAATTATCAGCCTTATATTGTGACATTTCTATTCTATGTTTACTGTATATTGTGAGTGGGTCCCTAAGCTCAGTAAGTGACAGCAGCACAGAGCATGTGCAGTGAATCAGCAGAAAAGAAGATGGCTGAGCTACTGGGGCATCTTTGAAGACACAGATCTTTACTGCTGAAGGGCTGTGGTTGCCTTGGGCTGGTACAGAAGCCCGAAACATAATCGTAGCGCTATAGTAAATTAAGTGCACCTTACTCTACTATAAGCTTCACTCCCAGTACATATGCTCCGGATGAGACCTTAAAATCTTAGGGAGTGAGCCTTCGCATCGATGTGGAAACAGGGTGTAGTGCAACTGTATTCAAGATGCAAATAATTGGGTGCCAGTGGTTCTTATAACTTAACCATAGAACAGATTTATTGAGCACAATATACAATCCTCAGTGGAGTGTATATAGATCAGAACATTTGCAGGTTCATACAGTACATTGAATAGGCAGTACTCACAACACCTTTTGGTCAGTATAATTCTCCTCAGAGATAGGAACAATACGTGCAGCTTTGAGGAGGTACACCCAGCTTTCAGCCTTTTCCCTAAGTGGAACCTGAGGGGAATCTATCTACCCTAGGTCTGTACACTTAGTCCCTACTTCTGGGCAATGAGTACCCTGGGATCTTAATCCCACTACAATCCTCGTAGGAGCCTAAAGCTACTCAGCTAAATAATCTAACTGTCTGTCACTCCTAGAGCGACCTATTAAGGATATAAACTATACTGACTAAACTCTATTTAAGTTTAGGTTCCACAGGGGTCCTGTCTGCTTGCTCAGACAAGGACTAACACAAAATGGACACTGAAAGCATGGCTTCAGAAGCTTTTATACTCTAGCACAATGCCATCTGCTGGTCACTGTGAGAAACAACAAGGGGCATAGCTTAAAGCAGGAAGAGCAAAACAGTACCCCTCCCAACTGTATTTTAGGACCCAGTTAGGTGTCTATAACACTGAGGGACTGCCTGAAAATAATACTAGGGGTGGCTATTCTATACATCCCTACATTCTCCCCCTGGTGAAATCCTTACGTCCCGGCAAGGAACATATTCAAATAACAAACACAAAATACATGGCATTGCAACATTAACCTGATATTGCATTTACTGTATGGTTAACATCCATTTCAGTAGCCTCTCCATAGGTCTACCAGGGAACAATGGTTAACCTGCAAAGCAAACAGTTAAAGCACATAACACCAGGTAAATCATGACAGGTGCAGGTTCCGCATTTACCAATAAACCAGGGTCAGGGCAATGTCCATTATCCTCTCCTGAACAGAACGGGGGGCCTGAGCATCCAATCCACCTCTTTGAGGTAAAGCAACACTGTCCTCAACTGACTCATTGGGAACCACAGGATCATTGGAAGGTAAAAACCAGGTCATTGCTCACACCCTCTTCTGAATCACTCCCATTGGAAACATCATTGGTGTCACACACAGGATCCATCTCTTCACCCACAGGGGAAACCTGTGGTATAGGGAGTAGATGATTTCGATGCCATGCCTTAATCCTCCCCTCAGAGCCACGAATTTGGTAAACAGGGATACCTGGCAATTTGCATATCACCTCAAACACTTCCTTCCTCCATCTGTCTGCCAATTTATGTTTAGCAGTAGGCCCCAAATTTCGCAGCAGAACTTTATCGCCCGGTACCAATTCACGGTACCTTACCTTGGCATCAAAACGTCTTTTATTTCCAGCATTTACTTTGGCAGCATTTTCCTCAGCCAAACAATAGGCCTCCTGTAAGCTAGCTCGAAGACGAGCCACATATTGATAATGCTCTTTGCATCCCACTCCGTCAGTTGATATCCCTGCTTGCACATCAATAGGAAGTCGAGCTTCTCTTCCAAACATTAAAAAATATGGAAAAAACCCTGTAGACTCATGCCGAGTACAATTATATGCGTGAACCAGTGCACTCACATGACGACTCCAAGAGGACTTATCAGTGGCAGGCACTGTTCCCAACATGTCCAACAGGGTTCTATTGAACCGTTCAGGTAAAGCATCTCCCTCAGGATGGTAAGGTGTAGTACGACTCTTCGCTATGTTCAACATCCCTAACAGCTGCTTGATCAACCGACTTTCAAAATCTCGCCCTTGGTCCGAGTGAAGCCGATTGGGCAGACCATAATGAACAAAGAATTTCTCCCACAAAATCTTAGCCACCGTGGCAGCTTTTTGGTCTTTGGTAGGATAAGCCTGAGCATAACGAGTGTAATGATCAGTTACAACCAATACATTACCTGTCCCACTAGTATCATTGTCGATACACAAAAAGTCCATGCAGACCAAATCCAAGGGACCAGTACTCTTTAAGTGCTCCATGGGTGCAGCCCGAGTAGGCAATGTTTTTCTCTGCAAACAGGGAACACATCTCCGACAATACTCTGTAACAGCATCCCTCATTTTAGGCCAAAAAAACGGTCTTGCACTAGGCCATAAGTTTTTTCAACGCCTAGATGCCCATGCTGATAATGTAGACTACTCAATGTAATTCTTCTATAACTTTGAGGAAGCACCAGTTGTCTTCTACCGGGGTGATCATGATATAACTGCACCCTATAGAGGAGACCATCAATAACTCTCAGCTTATCCCATTCTCTCAGGAAGGAACTACTCTCCTTTGGTATTTCTCTCCTCATATACTCAGAGTCTTTCCTGGTAACAGATTTTTTGTAGTTGAATCATATCTTTCCTCCCCAGTCGAAGAGAATCGTGCACCCCTAAGGCAGTAGGGTAACTATACATAGCAGGGACACAATCTTCTCCTCCTCCAAGAGAGTCCACCACTCGTAACTCAGAGAAAGTTATGTGCTGTCCTTGTACAGCAGCTGTGGCACAGTGAGCAGCTACGGCCAAATTGGGGATTTCTTCCCAGTTATCCTCTTCTGGTTGAGGAGGTAGGACAGGACGATGGGAAAGGGCATCTGCACCCACATTCTTAGGCCCTGGCTTGTACTTTAAGGAGAACTGATAATTGGTCAGAGCCGCCAGCCATCGGTGCCCTGCAGCATCCAATTTGGCAGTGGTTAGAATGTATGTTAATGGATTGTTATCAGTTCTCACCTCGAATTTGGCTCCATAGAGATAGTCATGCAATTTCTCAGTTACAGCCCACTTTAGAACCAAAAATTCCAACTTATGAACAGGGTAATTTCTTTCAGTGGGGCTGATACTCCGGCTGACATACTGTATGCTACTGGCTTCAACCCCACTGGATATTCCTGGTGAATACCTCCTAGACCCTCATAACTGGCATCTACATGCAGGACATAGGGCTTCTGTGGGTCAGCATATGCAAGTACGGGAACTTCTGTAAGTCTCTTTTTCAGAGTCCGAAAAGCCTCCTCACAAGCCGAAGACCACTTATCTTTGAAAAGACTTGGAGTAAGAGACCGTTCCTTTGTATCACTGCCTTGTAACATCCCATTCAAAGGATAAGCATTCTTAGAGTACCCCTCCACGAATCGCCAATGATACCCACAAAATCCTAGAAACGACCTCAGTTCCGTCAGATTTGTGGGGCGAGACCAATTTAGCACAGCTGCTACCTTTTCAGGGTCAGTGGCAATTCCATCCGCGGACACAATGTATCCTACAAAACGCACGGACTGCCGGGCAAACTTACACTTATCAAGGGACAGTTTTAAACCTTCCTGTCGAAGGCGCTCCAACACATTAAACAATCTAATTTCATGTTCCTCCGGCGCAGATCCGAATACTAAAATGTCGTCTAAGTACACTATGCAATGTCTGGGGGTCAGGTCTCCCAGTACTCCATGAGACGCTGAAAACGTGGCAGGAGCCCCACTTATGCCCTGAGGCATGCGAGTGAATTGGTAAAACCCCAAGGGGCAGATAAAAGCAGTCTTTTCTTGATCTTCAGCATTCATGGGAATTTGATAGTACCCTGACCGTAAATCCATCACAGAGAACCAAGCACTTCCATGCAGGGCGTCAAGCGCCTCATCAATACGAGGCAGTGTATACTGATCAGTATACCGTCGGTTAAGGGTTCGATAGTCCACACACAGACGGACACTACCATTTTTCTTCCGCACTATGACAATAGGTGAAGCATACGGGCTACGAGATTCCACAATTATCTTTTGATCTTGCAGTTTTTTTAAATAATCCCGAACATCCTCCAAATCCCTGGGAGATATTCGCTGAGACCTCTCTCGAAATGGGGTGTCATCACTCAACCTTATTCGATGTTCTGCATGCCTAGCACAACCAACATCCATATCGTCCACTGAGAATACATCACTGTACAAGGCTAGGCGTTTCTCTAACTCTTGACGATGCTCAATAGGGTCATCTGATTCATCATCAATTTAGTTGTGGAGGATCCCAGACCAACAGAACAAGAGTCTATACACTCCACCGGATAGCAATGAGCTACCGTACGCCAGGCGGGTATCACTACCAGATGGGAAGTAATATTCTTGACAGTCACCACATCAGTTTGTGGACACTTAGAACGATAGTCCTTTCTTTCAGGAACTATTTCCCATCCATTTAGAGCCGCTTCTGCAGGATTTGTTTCCAGCAGAAAGAAACTGCCACTGATAGCAGGTACTATCTCCACATGTGGACTCCCCCTGGTGGAATCTCTACAGCGTGCCAAGGATTTCCTACACAACCCCCAGGTAGCTCAGGAGCAAAAGTCTGACAAATCTTCTGCAGTGGTGGGGCTACAGGCAATGTAGTGAGCGGAGTACATGCATGGGTTTAGAGAAACATCAGGAAGGCCTCCTCTACGGCTTTCACATTAGAGCCCACAATTCCTCATAAAAAGGGCGGTGAATGATGGTCAGCTGGGAGCCGGTATCAAATAACGCTGTGGCTGGGACACCGTTTACCAACAGGTCAAAAGTACAGAGATGTCCCACTCCTGGCAAGCATAAAGATCGTGGCTTACTGCGGGAAACCTTACGTTTCTTATGTAACTGCCCTGCTTTACTCTGCAAGCGCTCACAATCAGCTGGCATCTGACATTGATGCACTCTGTGCCCTCGGTGCCCACAGCGGAGACATTCCGGTTGCTCCGAAGTATTCCGAGGCTTTGGAGATGGGAACTTACGGTAACGCCCTGGAGTGTCCTCTTTCTTTCTCATAGCCCCTTTGTTATCTTGACGGGGAGTCAAAGGAGTTTCCGAAATAGGATAATCCCCAACAGCATACCCAAGCTCGGCCTCCAGTTCTTTCACATAAAGCATAAGTTCTCCAAGAGGTGGTGGAGGGCCATGCCGGTACTTAACCCGTATCTCTGTAGCCACCGATTGTCCTCCCAGCATTCCACAGAGAAGTTGGCTGTGCCGCTTTTCATCCACCTCTGCTATAAGAATGATGTTCTTTCGCACCAGCTTACACAAAGTGCCTTCCAACCGGGTTATATAACTGAACACTGCCTCCGTCGTCCCTTATCTCATGTTCTGAAACGTGTGGAGCCAGGTATGGGGGTTATCACAAGGCCCATACACATCCTCTAGGGCCTTGAGACAGTCTGCAGAAGAGGCATTAGCATGGGCCTTACGGAACATCTGAACAATTCTACTGGCTGGAGGGCGCAGGTTTTCCGTCAAACGAATCCACTTATCAAACTCGGGGCAAGGGCACTCCTCCAGCATCTGAACTGAGGTTTCTTGCCACTCCTCAAACTCTTGTTCGCCCTCCGGTACGGGGACCATACCCGAGAAAACTTTCAACTTTGGGTACTTGGTTCCAGCAACCATAAGGGTTCTGGGGATATAGTGAGGAACGGAGCCCCTTTCCTTGAAGAATTCCGGGCATCATGGCCACTCACTACCGGAACTGAGGCCAGCGGTTCATCCTTGACCCTTTCCTTAGTTCAAGTGGAAACAGCAGGCCCGGGGTAAATTATGGGGCACCCCACAGGAAGTGAGCCACCAGGGAGTAGAAAATATGGCCCCTCTCCATCACTCAATTTCCTCGGCGCGTTATATAATACCCGCCGACATTCGGGTACTCCCGAACAAGCTTCAGCCAGTATCTGGCTTCCCTTCAGCCTCGATTCCCCATCTATTGCGAGCTGAAGGCAGTCCACAGCAAAAACCTCTTGGGGCCGAATTATCGGCATGTTGTTTAACTCACTCATGTTCCTGAAATCTGAGCGGGCCTTAAGAACCACAGAAAGGTCCCACCAGTATCTCCCTTTTTCCTATTGCGTCCACACCCGCAGCGCCTGTCACACTAGGCTGCGGTGCGGTGTTACAGTTTAACCATTCGAGGCCCCACGTTGGGCGCCAAAATGTAGCGATATAGTAAATTGTGTGCACCTTACTCTACTATAAGCTTCACTCCCAGTACATATGCTCCGGATGAGACCATAAAATCTTAGGGAGTGAGCCTTCGCATCGATGTGGAAGCAGGGTGTAGTGCAACTGTAACTGTATTCAGGGTGCAAATAATTGGGCGCTAGTGGTTCTTATAACTTAACCATAGAACAGATTTATTGAGCACAATATACAATCCTCAGTGAAGTGTACATAAATCAGAACATTTGCAGGTTCATACATTACAATGAATAGGCAGTACTCACAACACCTTTTGGTCAGTATGATTCTCCTCAGAGATAGGAACAATACGTGCAGCTTTGAGGAGGTACACCCAGCTTTCAGCCTTTTCCCTTAGTGGAACCTGAGGGGAATCTATCTACCCTAGGTCTGTACACTTAGTCCCTACTTTTGGGCAATGAGTACCTTGGGATCTTAATCCCACTACAATCCTCGTAGGAGCCTCAAGATGCTCAGCTAAATAATCTAACTGTCTGTCACTCCTAGAGCGACCTATTAAGGATATAAACTATACTGACTATACTCTATTTATTTAAGTTTAGATTCCACAGGGGTCCTGTCTGCTTGCTCAGACAAGGACTAACACAAAATGGACACTGAGGGTATGGCTTCAGAAGCTTTTATACTCTAGCACAATGACATCTGCTGGTCACTGTGAGAAACAACAAGGGGCATAGCTTAAAGCAGGAAGTGCAAAACAGTACCCCTCCCAACTGTATTTTAGGACCCAGTTAGGTGTCTATAACACTGAGGGACTGCCTGAAAATAATACTAGGGGTGGCTATTCTATACATCCCTACATAATGAACAACATTTCTAGCCTATTTCTTTAATTAAGCTTTAGTTCTCCTATAAAAATTTGCTTAGAATTTTAATATCATCAGGTTGGCAGCTGAGGCATGGGCCTTAGTAATGTGTTGGGGGTTGGTCAGGCAGGACTGGGGCCAAGTTGTATTACCTTTATAGACTACACTTCCTGCTCTGTGCAGTTAGGGGCACACAGACATTTTCCAGGTGGGCACCACCAGTTTTTAGTGCCTGATCTCTAAGCACTAAACCATCCACCAAATAAGGGGAAGTTTAAAGGAACTTACAAAGCCAGGGGAGAGATTCTGACAAGCTTCATTTTAACTTTATTAATTCCTTTAAATGTGTGTATGTTTGTGATGAAAACCAGGCAAATGATTCCCTTCAGTAAGTTTCATTGATACGGACAAGAAAAGGTGCAGATATAAAATGGATACCATCGTTTTCTACAGGGGGCAAATGCAAATCATTTTCTCCCACCTGGTAAACAGATGAAGCATTCATTAAATCCTGTAATAAAATATGTTACCCAGTGCAGCAATCCAAGCCAGTGATTTCCTTTAATCAGAGATTACTGTGTTCAGACACAAGCGACTCTTAGTTATTAATGATTATTGTTGTTTGCTGCTGACAATATTAACCCCTTATTTCCCCTCTTTTATTTCTTGAAATTAATATCCATACAAAATACCAATAAAGTGTATTTTAAAGGGGTTGTTCGCCTTTTCATTAACTTTTTGTATGACGTAGAGAATGAAATTCTGAGACAATTGGCAATTGGTTTTCACTTTTTTATTATTTGTGGTTTTTGAGTTATTTAGTTTTGTATTCAGCAGCTCTCCTGTTTGCAATTCCAGCAATCTGGTTGTTACAGTTCAAATTACCCTTGCAACCATGCACTGATTTGAATTATTGAAGGTCAGCTCCCATAGACGCCTTTATATCCAAAATGTTTAAGAATGATTTGCTTTTCCTCTGTATTAACAAAATAATACCTTATACTTGACCCAATCTAAGATATAATTTTAAAGTCATTAAAATATAATGTACTGTTGCCCTGCATTGGTAAAAGTTATGTGTTTGCTTTAGAAACACAACTATAGTTTATATAAATAGGCTGCTGTGTAGCCATGGGGGCAGCCATTTAGGCTGAAAAAGGAGAAAAGGCACAGGTTACTTAGCGCATAACAGATAAGCTCTGTAAAATAATACAATGGGATTTTGCAGAGGACATCTATCTGTTATATAGCATGAGCTTTGAATGGCTGCCTCCATAGCTACACAGCAGCTTGTTTATATAAATTATAGTAGTGTTTATGAAGCAAACACACCAATTTTACCATTGCAGAGAAACACTACATTATATTTTAATTAATTTAAAGCACTTTCATTTTTTGTTGTTACTGTTCCTTTCATGTTTAAATGATTTTATAATAGACTTAATGCATCAAGATCCAAATTATGTAAAGATTCATTATCTGGAAAACTCAAGGGTCCAAGTATTGTGGATAAGAGGTCTCATACCTGTATTACATACACTTTCTGAAAGTGCAAGTACACAGAACTAGCTTTTGGGTGCATAGAAATGTCCCTGCAGAAATGCAAGGGCAGGACACTCTTCCTATAGCCTAATATTTTTTTGTCCTGGGTATTTTATACTGTTTCTGTTAAATTAACATCCAGTTGCATTATTTAGTAAATGTGGGTCCATAAGCTAATTCATTCTGCTGACGCCTGCACAGCTTCTCATAACAGATTGCAAATTCTAAATTATCATTAGTTGAGATAAAACATCTCTGTCTGTATGCCAGCAAAACGCCTCCTCTACATTATACCCATTAGTGTTGCGTCTGAACAAGCTTCTGTCTGTAGCATCTATTCTAATGCCGATCTGTCCCATGAATACTGTTGCTTTATTTGCACATGGGAATTAAACTGCTGCTGTGTGAGGCAACTTGTGCTGCAATGGATAGTCAGTATTGGACTGGGGCACCTGAGGCCCACCAGAGAACCTGACCTCAAGGACCACTAGTGAAGTGACAGCCACTGAGACTATGACCATGTCCATGTTTTTCTGTCTTGAGTACTGAGATAAAAAGGTATTATGTGGGTATTTTTAGTGAATAACCAATGCATCTACTCTGCTGTGTGGATTCTGCCAGAACTCAAACATGAAGGACTCAGCCAACCAGTACTGGTCGTCCCAGGGCCTCTTCAAGTGGCATTGGGAAACAGGGGTGGGAGGGAAGAACAGGTAGCAATTACAAATGCAGAAATTCAACTACTGTATAAAGATAATAAAACCAAGTTGTTGGGGACCAACAGGATCCACTGGAATTTCTCCCAGAATCCGGCTGGTCCGACTCTAGAGCTGTTTGTAAAGCCAGATTAGAGTCCTGCATTGGGTCAGGTACCCGTGGAATACTCACAATGTAATCAGATTTTAATTCATTTCACCAATGTGTAGGTGGCTTGCGGGTACCCGATCTGCTGCAGTGGAGGGGGGGGGCTACAGGGGACCATTCCAGAGGTAACAGACAAAAATTGAAGCTTTAAAGATGTAAAGGCAAAAAAAACCCCATTTTTACTTTCTTTAATGAAAAAGAAATCTATATCCAATATACTTTAATTAAAAAATGTCTTCCGTTTTTATAATAAACCTGACTGTATGCAGTGAAATTCCCCCTTTGTTTTACTTGTTCTGACAGCTGCAATTAGGAAACTTCAGATGGTCCCTAACTGCTCTGCAGGGAAACAATCATACTCTCAAATGGCAGGGGGGAGCCCCCCACACCTTACTTCCCAGAACTCAAGCTGGTTTGTTTGCTTTCCCTATAAAGCAGCCGGCGACTGTGTAGAGATTTGTATGCACAGACCCAATGCATATTCTGATTATCTGCTTCTATGGCAGATATTATTTGACTTGTGCTGTTTTGATAATTTATGAGGATCCCTAAGCTTAACCTCCCAACTGAAGCCCAGACCACACTGAGCATGTGCACAGTCTTGGTCTTGCAAAGATGTTTAACAAAGTTACAAGATGGCAGCCCCCTGCAGCCAACTTTGAAAACATAAATCATTTGTTTAATTGGGCTTCTGGTGCAGTAAGTTTGTGTTTATGTTTAGTATACAAAAAACAGCCTTTTTAGCATTATTCTATTTTAGACTTTAGTTCCCCTTTTAATCATGTAAAAAGCGGTCTGTGTCACTTCCAGGAGCGGATCGGATGGAAGTCCATGGAGTTTAAGACAGGTCCGGATTTGTGGAAAGGCCACCAGGGCCGGGCCTAGGGCAGCAGGATTTTATGGAACGGCATGCTACCCAACCACACCCAAGTTGGTTCAAAAACACTGGGCAAATTCACTAAGATCCGAAGTTGCCCCAGCGACAGCTTCGCTGCACTTCGCCACATTTTACCAGGCGTAGTTTTGCCAGCGCTATGCAAATTCGCTAAAATGCAAAGTTGCGCTCAGGGAGGCGAACGGTATCGAAGTTGCGCTACCGTTACTTTGTCAGGCAAAGCGAAGTTACACTAGCGATGCCTAATTTGCATACGGCGCAAAGTTAAAATATAATGGACGTATATGCTGCAGCAACTACATTACACTACACAAGCCCAGGAAACCTTTAAAAAAATAAAGGTGTTCTATTGCCCTACACACGTGCCCACTGTATCGTTGAGTTTCCATATGTTAGGAAATGTAGGGGGGAAGGAGGGTACCGCCAAAAAAATTTACGCTATTTTTCATGCTATCACCCTTAAAAAAGTAAAAGACGCCAGCTTTTATTAGGACTTAGAAAAAATTTTAACTATTTTTGGACAAACTCCTATCTATTGTATTGAACTTCGCCTGGTCTGACCTGGCGAAGTAAAGTCTGGCGCAAGAGATAACGTTCAGTAAAATGCGCAAGTTAGTGAATTAGCGTAGTTACGTCCCTTCGCCATAGCACAAATTCGCCTGGTGTAAGGGTGCAAAGTAGCGCTAGAGTAGGTCCACTTCACTAGCGAATTTACGCCACCACCCGTTAGTAAATCGTCAAAGTAACGAAATTACATCACGCTGGCAAATTTGCGCTAGCATTAGCCGCTTCGCGCTTTAGTAAATTTGCCCCAGGGGATTCGCTGGAGATACAATCATTTTTTTTAAACTGCTTGTGCGCCAATCCCCACTGCGCCGGTCCTGATGATGGAAATTTGCATGAACAAAGGGAAAGGGACAGGGGCGACAAATGGCAGTAGGCCTAGGTGTGCCCTTTATGTAAGTGGGTCTGGCTTAGGGAAAGCGAGTTGGGAACAGGTCTTATAAAAAAAAACAAAAAAAAACAGACCCATGCAGGTCTCTCCCACAGATAGAGAGCACCTAATGCCAGTACATAGTACTAGCACCAATTCCCTCTATTGCCCCAGATTGGTGCTGCCCTCTGCTGAAAATATGAGGAAGAGAACGACGTAGACTGAATCACTGTTCTAGAAACATGGAGGGCTATTGTTTGCACTGCATACACTGTCTGAAGCAGGGGTGTCCAAACTTTTTGCAACGAGGGCCAGATTTAGTGAGGTGAAAATGTGTGAGGGCGACCATTCAGCCTGACATCTATTCCGAGGTAGTTAGCTTGTGCTCTGGATCATTCACTCCTGGAGATGGACGCGTACATGACGGAAGTGGAGAAGTGGAGTCTGTTTGGACTTATTCTCTGCGCCTCATTTAGACAAGGAATCACGTAGCCGTAATATTTGGGAACATGATTAGTTAAATGATCGTCTATACTGCTGCGTGTGCTGAAGGTGTTAGCAATAGACACTTAATGGCACGTATTGATGCACCGTTCTCGCATACTTCTTTAGTTTACTGTACTGGCACGTCAGTACGTCTATTGCACCTTCAGCCCTAAAGAAGTATGCGAGAGCGACGCGTCATTACGTGCCATTACGTGTCTATTGCCAACACCTTCAGCACACGCAGCAGTATAGATAATCACTTCACTAATCATGTGCCCAAATATTACTGCTACGGCTATGTGATTCCTGATTACATGTGCTGGGGGGCCACATTATTATTAATTGCATAATGGAGGCTGAGGGCCGGTGCAAATTTGAACATGGGCCACAATTGGCCAACGGGCCTGACTTTGGACATGCCTGGTCTGAAGCAACGGGAGTCTCAAGATGAAAAAGAAACCTTTTACATTACTTGTGCGTCATTCATTTCAAGGTGTGAGATTTCACAAACATTTTCATATCCAACAAGTAAGAGCGACAATATAACTTATGTTTATTTTAACACAAATATCGATGTCCAACAAAAGCGGACAATGGCAAGATATTGACTGTTATACTGAGCTGTATACATGAACATTTGTAAAGAATACATTGAATAACCAACAAGCTACTTTTTTATTTATCCTTTGCAATGGCATGTAGGATTATTTGTCCAGTTTTTTTTTTTTTTTTAAGTAACCCAGACTTGCCCGGATGTCTTTGTGAGAGTAAATATGTTGAGGTACTTTCTTTGTAAACCAAATATTCAAAGACATAATATCACATCACACACCAGTGAACCAATTTTCTCAATGGCTGCTCAAAGGGGTTACACTTTTAATTTTAAAATGGCTAATTCTAAACAACTTTTCAATTGGCCATTTCTTTCTTTCTTTCTTTTTCTTTAATTAATTGCCTCCTTCTCTGACTCTTTCCAGCTTTCAAATGGGGGTCACTGACCCCATCTATTATTAACATTATTAACATGTATTTATAAAGCGCCAACATATTTCGCAGCGCTGATGCAGTGTTAGGCTACAAATTTATTGTTAATGCTACTTTTTATTACTCGTTTTTCTTTTCAGTCCCTCTCCTATTCATATTCCAGTTTCTTATTGAAATCAGTGCATGGTTGCTAGGGGAATTTGGACCCTATAAACCAGTTTTTTTTTCTGAAATTGCAAACTGGAGAGATGCTGAATAAAAAGCTATTCCAAAACCAGAAATAATAAAAAATGGAAACCAACTGCAAATTGTCAGAATATCACTCTCTGCATCAGTTCATTTTGAGGTGAACAACTCTTTGTAGCCTTTAGTCTTGCGTTAGAATACCTCGGGGTTTTTTTTCCCCTGACAAAAAAAGGCGCCAGGATTTATAATTTTTTTAAAAACTCACAATCGGCAGTAAATCGAGTTATTTGAAGAAACCACTTAATAAATTAGGAAAGGTTCAAGTAGAGGAAGGCTCAAGCATTTTTTAAATTGCTCCCTCCCTGACTTCTGAGTCTCAAACATGGTAGTGTCACTTTGGGAAGTATGCCTAGAGAGTTCTATAACACATGCTATCTGCCCACTATCTTTCCATCAATCATAGGGTCCCTTACCTTGAACTTAATTGGGGGGGGGCTGATTTGAGAATGTTTAAAGCTCCCCATAGACGCGACGATTCTTGTTGCTGAACTTTAGGGAAGCCCGACCAATTATCGTGCGGTTAGTGGGATTCGACCGATCGTACAACTTACGATTTTTCGGCCGACATCTGTCAGGAAATTGATCGGCCAGGTTAAAAAATCTTTGTCGGTCCCAGTGCAATCTATCTATGTTTGCAGGGCCAAGCAGGCAGCTCCCCTTTGTTTTCCTGGCAAATTGATCTTTTTAGTTGATGGTCAATTCGTGCGATCGTACGATCGTTCCGAGAAGATCGTGGTCTCACAATGAGGATCTGATCTTTTAAAAATCTCAACATCTATGGCCAGCTTAAGTCCTAGAGCTCAAATATTCAACTACTGATACTACACATGAGTTCCTTATCTCTAGCCTGGCTTCTTCATTCGAATACCTTGGCTTTCTGCTAATGATAATTTGTTTTGGGTTTTTTTTCCCCCAGAGTGCGTTTTTCCAAAAAATAAAAAGCTTGGCACCTAAAACCTGCTGAGCTTTTTATTTGTTTCTTTTTTTATAGGGAAGTCGAGGTATTAGAATGAAGAAACCACGCAAGCATTTAGGAACCCTCACATGGTTTTGGTAGCCAAATGCTTGAGTCATTCTTAAATCGGCCCCTAAGTTTTATCTCAGGGCTAATCTTCTTAAAGAGACAGTAACACCAAAAAATGAAAGTGTTTTAAAGTAATGAAAATATAATGTACTGTTGAACTTCTATGGTAAAACGGATGTGTTTACTTCAGAAACACTACTATAGTTCATATAAATAAGCTGCTGTGTAGCAATGGCGGAAACTGAAAAAAGGCTATATGGCACAGGATAAGTAGTGGATAACAGATAACACCATTATGTTCTACAGAGCTTATCTGATGTGTAACCTGAGCTTTTTCTCCTTTGAATGGCTGCCCCCATTGCTACATAGCAACTTATTTATATGAACTATAATAGTGTTTCTGAAGCAAACGCAGTAGTTTTACCAGTGCAGCTGCAGTTTGACCAGTGCAACACTGCATGATATTTTTATTACTCTTTTTTTTTTTTATTATTTTATTACTCTCACTATTACTTTCATTTTTTTATCTTACTGTTCCTTTAACTGAGGCCTCCTACCTCAGCCTCTTCAGCATCATCCCCCTACAGCACCAGGTGGAGTCCAAAAAGTCAGAACCATGTGCTGTCTCCTCTTTATAGGACTGGGAACAGGAACAACAATAACTACCCCTGGTCCTAAGGGAACACAACCATAGATTACACTTTCTCACAATAGGAATAGTCCACTCCTTCACAACTCCTGCAGTAGGAATCACCCACCATTTCTCCCTATGACTGTGTTCAAGTGTTTAACCACACACACAAACACACACACACATGGTTCAAGCTCACCTTCTGGTGACCTGTTAGCTCTATGGCCTTCCTTATCCATCCATGGAAAGACCAAGGCATAGTGTTCAGCTGTGTAAGTTGCAGAAATGTCAGTAGCATTTTGCAATAGAATGGGGTATAAAGTCTGAAACTGGAGTTGACATTTGTCAGTGTGGTTAGAGATTATTTTCTTGTGTAAATATAAATTGCTATGCTGTGCACAATGTATTATAAACCCCCTGTGTCCACCTGCCACTGAGCAGGCTATAGAAAATGGTTTAATATGTTGCTATCTGTTTGACACAGTTGACTCAAGGTGATCCAGGCTTGTGATTAAATTTCATGACCCCAACATGTTATCAGTCAGAATGTGTTTTTCATCTTGGAAATGACATGACACGCGGAGGTGACATCCAGCAGTTTCCCCTGCCGTCTATGACATGAGATTAACACGCCAGCCAACTCACAGTAATTAACTTCAATCTAATATTGACAATCACAAATAGAATTCCATTCTGCTTCATACACTTGAATATAAATGAGTTTTAAATTGTTCCTTTATTTATTTCATTTATTTAATACAGTGTTTGTCTGAACAGAATGTTTTTGAAACAGATAAACTTCTTGGATGCCAGAAATACTGCGCCTCACCTTACATGTCCTTTTATGTTTGCCAATGCGTTGATGCCTTCTGTGTGTGTGTGTGGGTCAAGATTCTACAATAGGCACCCATGGGGGACACATAGCCCCTCAAATGGGACCCCAGGTCCCCATTTCCTGCACTTGTGATTATCTCTTTTATTTCTTGTTAAAAAATAAATACTGCAGCCCTGCTTTGCTTTATGGTAAGGAATGCACTCAGAAAGGAAGAATGTCACATGACAGAACCGGACCCTCTACTGCTGCTTGGGGAAGTCAAAGGAAGAAATGATTTAGCTATGAGAGCAGAAGAGAAAATTGCAATAACTAAGGCAGGGGAAATAAAACCATTAATGTAAATATATAAATCATGGGCAACCCCTGGAACCTCATTCAGAATGAGCAAAGCAAAAGCACCAGGAGATGCAGGATCAAACTCCTTTATCAATATTTTTCTTGAAAATCAGAGCAACAAAACGTTGAGACAAAATCGAGCGTCAATCTGTATCATACCATTGATGCTCTGAAAACAAATTTATTGAAATTACACAGTGAAAACTTGACTTTTTGGATTTAAAAAACCCAGATTGTCCAGCGCAGATCACAATGTCTAGAAACAACTTCCGAGACATCTGCCATTGACTTCTACATGACCGGACAGGTTTGAGATGGAGGATTTTCGGATTTGGATTTTGGGAGCTTAGGGGTATAATAAATCGTGATTTCCCCTTAAAAACCTTGACCAGAAAAATTTGAGGTTTAGTAAATGGGCCCCTTAATGTCATCTACATTAGGGCTCTAGTGCTAGGAGATATACAAGTACAAGTATAGGACCCATTACCCAAAAAGCTCTGAATTACAGAAAGGCCATCTCCCATAGACTCCATTTTATCCAAATAATTTCATTTTTTTTAAATTTAACAATGACTTTCTCTCTGTAATAATAAAACAGTAGCTTGTACTTAATTCCAACTAAGATTTCGGGGCTAATTCACCAAGCTCAAGTGAAGGATTCGAAGTAAAAAAACTTCGAATTTCGAAGTGTTTTTTGGCTACTTCGACCATCGAATGGGCTACTTCGACCACGACTTTGAATCGAAGGATTCGAACTAAAAATCATTCGACTATTTGACTATTCGATAGTCGAAGAACTGTCTCTTTAAGAAAAAACTTTGACCCCCTAGTTCGCCATCTAAAACCTACCGAACCCAATGTTAGCCTATGGGGAAGGTCCCCATAGGCTTTCCTAAATTTTTTTGGTCGAAGGATAATCCTTCGATCGTTGGATTAAAATCTAATTCGAACAAAAATCATTCGACTATTTGACTATTCGATAGTCGAAGTACTGCCTCTTTAAGAAAAAACTTCGACCCCCTAGTTCGCCATCTAAAACCTACCGAACCCAATGTTAGCCTATGGGGAAGGTCCCCATAGGCTCTCCTAAATTTTTTTGGTCGAAGCATAATCCTTCGATCATTGGATTCGAAGGATTTAATCGTTCGATCGAACTATTATTCGTTCGATCGAACTATTTGCGCTAAACTCCTTCGACTTCGATATTCGAAGTATTTTAATTCCCAGTCGAATATTGAGGGTTAATTAACCCTCGATATTCGATCCTTGGTGAATTTGCCCCTTATTGTATCCTTATTGGAAGCAAAACCAGCCTATTGGGTTTAATTAATGTTTACATGATTTTCTAACTGCTTCTAAATGTTTTCCTAACAGTCAGGAAAGTACTAAGATGTCAGTAAAGTCGTTACTGCTTGGTTTGGTAACATATTTGCTAAATATAAAAATTAGGAGGAATTATCAAACATGTGGCCACTTACACCTAGTGATGCTGGAAGTTGTAGTGCTAAACACATAGAAGAGAAAGGAGTACATGGATCTTGTTAAAGTACTTTCAGCACATCATTTATTTTGTTCTTTTAAACATCTGAAAGTGCAATTGGTGAGACTGGATGAGCACAAGGATGGAACACTTTTATTTTTCCTTTTGGAAGGGACAAGCCATCACATTGTTTAAATAATTAAAATGTTCTGCTCATTCATCAGAATGATACTCAAGCCCACAGCCGTATCAGCAACTAGATAACCATGGCAACTGGACAGATTAATGACAACATTTAGCAGTCTTTGAATGGGGGGCCTAAAAATTGTCTCTTGGAAGCCTTTTTCAGTATAAGCAGAATGAGAGGTAAATTAATGAAAGGGACCCATCTGACACGATATTACAGAAGAATGGAGATGTGTCTGCTCCAGAGTTCCAATTAATGATAATGCAGCTAATGCAATGGCAAATGGACGTTTTATAAAACACTGTGACTGATACACAGTCACAACTGCTAGTGCAACTTCAGCTTTAAAAATGCTATGAAGCCATTTTACTAGCATTATCGCTAATTGAAACCAGTGATGGCTAAGGGTGGTGTGAGTGCTGAAGGGCCATACATTTGACATCAATCAGCTAGCATTTTTTTTTTTTTTTATAAAAGTCCAAGTTTTTTTTGAAAAGTCCATGTCAATATTACTCATATTTTTTCGGCAAAAACAATGCAGAATTCAGTAAAATCATTACAATAACAATACTCAAATAAAAGCTATTTTTAAAAATAATCACCCATTGACATCAGTGGTAAAAATTCCCGTTCCACTAGGCTTAGGGGCCGATTTATCAAGGGTCGAAATGAAAATTCAAATTTTTAAATTAGAATTTTTTAAGTTAATTCAAGGGGCAGATTATCAAGGGTCGAAGTGAAAATTCAAATAAAAAAAATTTGAATTTCAAGCTTTTTTTTGTGTACTTCAACTAGGGAATAGTCCAAATTCGATTTGAATTTGAAAAAAGTTCGAAAATTAAAATATTAAAATTTATTATGTACCAACTATTTAAAAATTGGACTTTGACCATTTTCCATCTAAAACCTGCCGAATTGCTGTTTTAGCCTATGGGGGACCTCCTACAACCCATTTGGAGTCAATTGGTGGACTTTGAAAAATCTACGGGTTTTTTTGGGGAAAAACTTAGAATCGTATTTGATTGAATACGATGTTACTTTGATTTGTACAATTGGAATTTGAACGAAAACCGCCTATTCACCCAGGGGGAAAAAATAAGGATTTTTTAAAATAATTTTGGGTTGGTCTTTTTTATTCAAATTTCGAAGTTTTTTTTATTAAAAATTCGACCCTTGATAATTATGCCCCTTAGTGTACTTTGACTAGGGAATATTCCAAATTTGAATCGAATTTGAAATAAATTTGAAAATTCGAATATTGAAATGTATCATGTACTGTCTCTTTAAAAAATCGGCTTCGACTATTCGCCATCTAAAACCTGCTGAATTGCTGTTTTAGCCTATGAGGGGACCTCCTAGAACCAATTTGGAGTCATTTGGTGGACTTTGAAAAAGGTTTTTTGGGTAAAACATCGAATCGAATTTGATCGAATATGATCCGTATTTGATTTGAACGATCGAATACAGCCTAGTCACCCGAAGTTAAAAAAATAGATTTATTTTTTTTAATAAATTTCGATTAGTCTTTTTTTATTTGAATTTCGAGTTGATGGGAGTTTAAACTAACTCCCATCAACTCGAAATTCGATCCTTGATAAATCTGCCCCTTAATGTACAATTAATGTTTCACGGGCACCAAAAAGCAGCCAGGTAGAAGTGGGAATGGAAAAAAAATTGGCAAAATATGCAATTGCAGCAAATAAATAGAAAAAAAAATAATTATACAGTGTGATCAGCCCTGTCATTGGACACTAAATCACCTTTTAGGGCAAAAATAGGACTAATATAACAGGACTGCTAGCAATATATATATATATATATATATATATATATATATATATATATATATATATATATATATATATATATATATATATATATATATAAATATACACGCACATTGTCATAGCAGGCACAGGTATCAAAAAAGTGCAATCTAGAAACGTGTTTAGAAAGTGCAATATGGAAGCATCATTGTATGTGAAACTGTGCCTGAAAATGTCTGTGTTTGTTTGTGGCCAAAGCTAATTGCACTGTGTATAAGATATACATAAAAAAGCAGAGCATCATGAATTATCCTTTTCTGCTCCATCAGATCTCGTCTCTCCAGTCTTTCACCTGCTCATGTCTCTTATTTTCTTATTTTGTCGGATATAACAAGGGAACATTATGTCACAAACATGTTCACTTAGAGAACTATTTTCTTTCTGTTCTTTGTCCCAACTGATTTTGTGCCTGAGCTTTCTTCTGGATAACCTTTGTGTCCTCCAATCACCCTCTCACTGAGCCAGCTTGTAATTCCTGGACTTTGTATAACTGCCAGTTCTGCGGAACACCATCTCTCTCTCTATACTGTCACTAGAATACTACAGCTAGAGGGCTTTTATATTTAAACAGGAATTTTATTTTTATGATATTGTAGATAATGATTATCCAAAACAACTTGCAATTGGTCTTTTTCTTAAAGGGATACTGTCATGGGAAAAAAAAAAATTTCAAAACGAATCAGTTAATAGTGCTGCTCCAGCAGAATACTGCACTGAAATCCATTTCTCAAAAGAGCAAACAGATTTTTTTATATTCAATTTTGAAATCTGACATGGGGCTAGACATATTGTCAATTTCCCAGCTGCCCCAAGGATCTGATAAATACCAAAGGGGCTGCTGTTTGGGCCTCTCTGTAATTGAAATTCTAGGAACTGTTTTGAATCCCAGTCCAGGCCTGGTGACTACCATAGACCCCCGCCGGGCCTGCTTCATCCCTTGGCCTCCCCATCAATGGAGCTGTATATTCAACACTCAAGCTTTTCTACTTTTCAAGTTTTTTTTAACAATCAAATCTGGAATAATGCATAAATATGCTAATGAGAGAGGAAAAAAATTTAGATCGCAAAAAGATTGTTTAATTCCTCAATCTATAGATATCTTTAATATAGCTCCCTGCTAATCAAAGGATAATTTACAAAATCTCTAATGCTCAAGCATAGCCACAGCATAATTGTGGGGATAGCAAATTTTTTTTGGGTTATCAACGCAAATATAGATCATAAAAGCATAAATCCAAATGCATTTGTCAATTATAAAAAGTTAATAAAAGAGATGGACTAGTTGATGTTTACCGTTACCCTCACCCTCAGACGTGGAGTTTATTTCTTGGGTAAAAATTTTGAAGAGCTAATTAAGAACTAGCTATTTCTATGCCACAGTTTTGGTATTATATGACTGTATCCATAGGCATGGTCAAACCACACATCAACTAGTGGTCGTCACATCACCAGCCTTGCAACCCAAACCTGTCAGACTGAAGGCTGGTACAATTTACTGGATCTCATTTATACAAATCAAATCGGGTGCAAGGGTTGTCTGAGGGGCAGCGATACTAACACACAAGAATGAATGGACGCAACTTCAAACATTCCATAAACGTAATGTTCCTTTAAATGTTAATTTGACATTTCACCAAAAAGAATGTGTTGCTTTTTCTTCTTCCATTTGCTGCTTAATTACAAACCAGACTGAGCAACAAATTAAACATTTTGACCTTTCAAAAGTCTCTGATCGAAATTCCCAGGTGCGGTTCATACGAACAAAAGTTTCCCTAAAAGACAGCAAGCCTAAATTTATTGCACAGTGCATCCGAGTACGGTAAACTGCATTTCTATATCGATAGAGCCGTAAAGGAGAAGGAAAGGTAACAATTACTGTGGGTTCAACCCGACCGGTACCTGCCTTATCCGCAACCCGCTGAAACAGGAGGTGCTGTTGTTGCAAACCATGTTTAAGGGGCAGATTTATCAAGGGTCGAAGTGAATTCCAGGGAATTTTCAAAGTAAAAAAATTCGAAATTCGAAGGTATTTTTTGGATACTTCGACCATTGAATAGGATACTACGACTTCGAATTCGTTTAGAAGTAAAATAGTTTGAATATTCGACCATTCGATAATCAAAGTACTGTCTCTTTAAAAAAACTTTGACTTCAATACTTCGCCAAATTAAACCTGCCGGAGTGCTATGTTAGCCTATGGGGACCTTCTTGAGAAGTTTTTTGAAGTGGAAGAAAAATCGTTCAATCGATGGATGAAATCCTTCGAATCGTTCGATTGGAAGGATTTAATCGTTCAATCGAAGGATTTAATCGAACGATTTTACTTTGACCGCAAATGGCCAAATTCAATGGAAAAGAAAGTTGAAGAAATTCAATTCGATGGTCGAATTTCGAAGTATTTTCAACTTCGAAATTCGACCCTTGATAAATCTGCCCCTTAATGTGTAAAATATAGATAATGTAAAAAAGAAAAAATTTAGATAAGGCCTGAGACCTACAGCTGTATATGGATCCTAAAATCCTACCCGCAGGTTACCAGAATTTTCCGTGGGTAACCCGCAGATACCCAACACACTGCAGTATTTTGTCATCATTTTGTACACGTAGCGGGGAAAATGAAAAGAACCAAAAGCTTCGGCTTGCATCCGTCCCCAACATCAAGAGTAAAAGGATAAAGCCACGAGGATGAAAACAGAAAGTGGTGTGTTTACCTTGCAATGTTTCTTTGCATGAAGGCCATAGATTTTAATGCACAATGAATGAGTTTTGCAAGCTACTAATGCTCTTTTGACATATTCAATCTATGAATCATCCCTGGAATAAAACGCTGTGCTAAGTGATAGCTTTACAATCAAATGTGCAGACTTCCACAGAAAATACAAATGCGAGTGCAGTCAGTGCCACCTTGTGGAATACAATACTTGTACAATTTCAACAAGTAGACCTAGGACTAGACTAATAACTAGACTAAAGGAAATCTATTATAGATGGGGATAATTTTACCTAACCCTATACCAAAACCCTGCAAATGCTAAAAGAAAAACAAGTAGAAATTTGTAAATGGAAATGGAACTGTTTTCTAGTGCCCTATTCAATCTGAAACCTGCTGTAAATGGCCAAACTGCACCAGGTTAGTGAACGTTTAATTCAGAATGTTTGCCATGGATTGCTGCATTTGTTTAAAAACCTGTTGCAGGGGTGCCCAAAAGGTAAATCAGGATCTACCAGTAGACCTTTAGCTGGTGATCAGTAGATCGTGGGGCTCATTTATCAACACTGGGCAAATTTGCCCATGGGCAGTTACCTATAGCAACCAATCAGTGATTAGCTTTTTGAAACCAGCTGCAAGTAGAACAATGAATGCAGCAATTTGATTGGTTGTCACGGGTTACTGCCCATGGGCAAATTTGCCCAGTGTTGATAAATGACCCCCACTGTCTACAAACATCTTGTCTATATCACCTTCCTGTTTCATGATTTTCATTCAGATATTTATTATGTTATGGTAACATAAGAAATAGTTGTTTGTTAAATATATAGTGAATAAAGTACCCCTTTTGTAAAATATAAGGATATTATAAGTTACCGAGGAGTTTCATGACCATATTATACAGGTCATGGAACTCCGAGGTAACTTCTAATATCCTCATATTTTGCAACTGGGGGTACTTTATTTATTATAATACACAAGTTTCGGTGAGTCATGTGACAGAAATGACATCAGAACTCACCGTTTATAAGGATATAATTTACAAGATATTCATGGCTTTTGTGTATTATAACAATATACATGTTCCCATTAATTAGTATTTAAATTTATTTTTTGTGTTTCTGTTCTGCAGGGTTTTTAAAGTTATTCAATTTACTAGGGCAAATGACCACATAAAATAAGTATAGCTATAACTTTTTTTTCTGTATTGCTCACAGTCCATTTACTGTAATCTTTCACTAGTCAGGGCTCAGTAAGCCCTCTGCACCCCAGGTCCCACCAGTGATTGCACTGTTTAAAATAATGGATTCTTATACGCTTGTTACACTAACTCCAGTTATTTCCCTTTTTGTAATGGGTGTATTTTTTGTTTCTTTCTCAATAATGTTTTCCTTTACAATATCCCAATGTATAAACTGAAGATATTTCCTTGGTAAACGTTGCTGTTTCAAAACCTTTGTGAGATAAAATGTTTGTGTTTACACCCAAGTTATTATTTATGGCAAATCATCCCCTATAATGCCAGTTCTGCAACTTTACTTATTCAGCTAAATGAGAACTAAAACCTAAAAATGAATATGGCTAGAAATGCCATATTTTATGTACTGAATTTATTCAACCAGCCTAAAGGTTTAGCATCTCTAGAGTAATAATACATTTCACAAGAGTTTGCCATCTTGAACTTTGTTAGGAGTGTCTACGACACACTCATACTCAGTGTGCTTTGAGCAGCTGGTATTGTTGTAAATCTTCACAGAAAATGAGGTTGCCTGTTAAATAATCTGATGCTTCAGCTGCCACGTAACCTTAATCTGAATTATTTACTAATCAGCCTTATATTGTGACATTTTTATTCTATGGGGCACATTTACTAACGGTCGAATATCGAGGGTTAATAAACCCTTTGAATTCGACCCTCAAATTTAAATCCTTCGAATTTGAATATCGAATTCGAAGAATTTAGCGCAAATTCTACGATCGATCGATTGAAGTAAAAATCGTTAGATCGAACGATTTTAAGCGATCGATCGAAGGATTGTTCTTCGATCAAAAAAAGCTTAGAAAAGTGATGGGGAAGGTCCCCATAGGCTAACATTGTACCTCGGTAGGTTTAAACTACCGAAGGTTGTAGTCTAAGTTTTTTTTAAAGAGACAGTACTTCGACTATTGAATGGTCAAATAGTCGAATAATTTTTAGTTCGAATCGAAGTCAAAGTCGAAGTCGAAGGTCGTAGTAGCCTATTCGATGGTCGAAGTACCCAAAAAATACTTCGAAAATTTAAGTTTTTTTCATTCGAATCCTTCACTCGAGCTTAGTAAATGTGCCCCTATGTGTACTGTATATTGTGAGTGGGTCCCTAAGCTCAGTAAGTGACAGCAGCACAGAACATGTGCAGTGAATCAGCAGAAAAGAAGATGGGGAGCTACTCGGGCATCTTTGAAGACACAGATCTTTACTGCTAAAGGGCTGTGGTTGCCTTGGGCTAGTACAGAAGCCCAAGACATAATGTACAACACATCTGCCCAATTTTATTAAGCTTTAGTTCCCCTTTAAAAAGTTTAGATCTCTGCCTGCTACCAATATGAAGAGGAGGCGAATTTCTTAAAATTTGAATTGAGTATTTTCAAGTTTTCACTGAATTTGAAAATTCAGTGAAATTTTGCTGACCGATTTATAAAACCTCATGGTTCAATCACATTCCACTGTTAATTTTTAATGACTCTGTAAAATCTCACTTTCTCAAGATCAAATTTTAAAATTTCAAATTTTGAAAATACACCTCCCTTAAATTCTACAGAAACTTGACCTTTTTAGCTACCAATTTTCTTATTCAACTTTTTAAGTTTTTTCATTTAATAAATCTTGAAAATTCAAGCTTGCAATACTCAATTAGAAAATAATCACAATCACAGTTTTCGCCATG